>NC_132882.1:10746627-10979127 GCF_030463535.1 Salminus brasiliensis | reverse complement strand
TGCAGCCTCAGCCTTCCCAGCTCCACATTCTGATGGTTGATGTGAACATAATCTGATCTGCATGATCTTATGCACTGCTGCCAGTGCTGCCATCCGACTGGCTGATTAGATAATTGCATGAATGAGTGAGTGTACAGGTCTTTCTAATAAAGTGCTTGGTGAGTGTATATTCCACACTTACAAGCAGGAGCTACTTAAAATTCAATTACATCCTCGGGATCACATTTGTGGAAGACAGCAGTGGTTAAATGGAAATCGCTCTCTATGACTCAGGTTTATGAATTTTGCAGGACATTTAAGCACCAAATGCTGTTTTAACACAGCCAGTGCAATAGCATTTAGAATGACTGGCTGCTGAGTTCAGTTCATTATAATATTCATAAATTCATGATACGTCTGACTGAGACTATTGGTCTGCAGCTGATGGCTGACATTCACACACAGGTGTAGAAGCAGTAAAAACTGATATAACAAAATAAACTAAAATAATTTTATAAAGGAATTAAAAAATACAAAGAATAATAAATAATGCATAATACAATAATTGGCACAACCATTAAAAAGAAATGATATAATGTGGCACAGCCTTTTAAATATAACTGTAACGTCCGTGACTAACTGTTTAAATGGACAGAATGTTTTGTCCATAGAGCTTGTGTATATAGTCGAGTTCTGTTAAGTTATGAAATTATGAGGAGAATGAAAAGAAACCGATGATGAATGGACCAATAGATGGATGGATGGACCAATAGAAATGCTCCATAATGACTTAATCTTTTTACATTGACCTCCACTGAAAGTCTGAAAGGTTTGCCATTTCGGAGATACAAGGTTTTTATTAAATTTTAAATTTTAAGTCTTGAGAGGGTAAATTGCCTCTGATGTTACAAACAACAAGGGATTGCAGGTAATGTGTAAACATAATGTGAGGGTTAATAAAGACCTCAGGTGCCCCAAGAGGTACAGCTTCATTTCCATGGACCTTCTGCTGTCTCCAGAGTTTCATTCCTCACTGCCATGACTTCGATAACCAACAATTACTGAACTATTAATAGACAGATCTTATAATACACCTAACGATTAGCAACCAGTGCAATAGACCTCTAGGTCTCTAGATCTGGAAGACCACAGAAGTTCTCCCTGCACATATGCTTGCCAGAAGGGTGGAGTAAACCCTATAAGGTAGCCACGGACCCACAGGAAGGAAACAAATGATTGTGGCCAGTTACATTACAATATCTGATCATCTAGAAGAAATCGGAAAGCTTTCTAGTTGTCTTTTTGAACTAATTAGACTCATTAGGACTCATTAGGACTGGTTAAGCAAGTCGAGATTAATCATTAGGAGTTATTTTCAGCTAAATATCGGCCAATTCTGGAAGGAAATAGTGACACTGACTGTTAGTAAGGAGGACGAACAGAAGCTCCTACAATAATAATCCAAAGCATATCTCGAAATCCACCGTGAACTAGAACTAGAACTCAAGAAAAGCCAGCTGAAGCTTTCGGAATGACCCTCGCAGCCTCCTGAGCTGAACAGATCTTTGAAAATCTGTGGAGTGGGCGAGAATTCCTAAAACAAAAATTGACAGCTGGTAAAAAAAAAAAAAAAAAAAACTTTTGCAAGCTGTGCTATCTGCCAAAAGGGTGTTTACTGACAGTAAAGTGTCCAAACCTTTGCACATTATACAGTTACTATTTTGCAGAGATAATTGTGATAATTGTGATAATACATTGTGTATTTCGGGCACCTGTATTGCTTTTTTAAGTCTTTTCACTTTAGAAATCAACAAAATATGTCCTTTGACCAAGTTTCTGCAGTCAACTGTCAATCGTACAGTTCATGTAAAGACCCGTTTAATGTTCTGCATTTGATTTCATCCCTGACCAGACCATGTCCCATTATCCGCCAATCCAAATATCCCCTCCACACTCGTCTTAATGCAAACTCAAACAGCTTAATTATTCATCAGTCACTAACCCATTACCATTGGCCTCAAATATCTATTTGTTTCACATGGCTTTATTAAGTGGCCATTAAAATCTTAAAAATAATAAACGACCCCTCATAAACAGTATTTTAATTAATAAGAAGCTTTTATGCCTCCATCACATTGTTTAATTTACTGAGCAAATACTTAAAAATTACGACCACATTCAGGGAGAGCTGGAGAGCAATAGCGAGCTTGAGCAGCCCCCGGTGTTTGGTGAAGATATTACACTATGCACTGGATTTTTTGATTTATTGATACTCGGGGTGACTGCTTGACTATTAATATTACCACTATTAACCATCATTACTGCCATGACTGTATTAAGTTCTACTACACCATGATTAATATAATATATTATGATTATTATCAGAGCAGTTCAACAGTATAGATGGTTTGGTCATTTTTATCAATAATTTATAAATAGTTCTGACCAGAGGAGGACGGGTCGGGTCCCCCTTGTGAGTCTTGGTTCCTCCCAAGGTTTCTCCCTTCAGCTCTGAGGGAGTTTTTCCTTGCCGCTGTCGCTGTTGGCTGCTCACTGGGGGTCTTCGATTTTTCATGTCTATTGTTATTTATTTTTCTTTTTTTCTGATTATGTAAAGCTGCTTTGGCTTGACTTGACTTGAAGACCCAATCATGACCCAGCCCTTCTGTCAGAAGCAGCCGGACTGCAATCTAAAATTAAGAAAGTACAGATCACAGATTCACCACCATAGTTATTTTTCTGCATGTCTTAGACTCTCTTTACTCCAAACATGCCTCTAGTGTTAACTGAAAAAAAAACTTTGGGCTAAAAGAGTAGAGGATTTCTTCGAGGAGACTTCCAGTTGTCATTTTGGAGACCTTTGTTATTCTCCAGATACAACATATGCCTTAAAACGTGCAATTTTAGTCTTTGGAGATCTTTGGAGCTTCTTGAAGGACCTCTCTCACAGTACAGAAGGACACAACACACCTTCCAAGCAGATTCATCACAACTTCAGCACGACTGTTTAAATCTTGCTTGATGAACAATAACAACCATTGGTCTTTTTTTAGTTGTGTATTTCTGGCTTCCCTGCATTTCACCTCATATATATACACTCCAGTGAAGCATGTGGTCATTGTAGGAGGTTCCCTTAAGAGTTCCTAAAGGTGAACAGGAATATATATGTGAGGCAGATGTTGTTGCATGCACAAGCATGGTTAATGTGCAAGGTCTCTGAGAAAAGGCTGTAATATGCTTTATATGTAGCTTTGCACCACCCAAGGTTGAATGTCTTTCGTATTGTCAGTGGAAAATGCATGTATGCAGAGATTCCCAGCTATTTTGCTGAAGTAAGGAAATTGAGAAAATGTCATTTGTGTATTTATGCTGTTTGCAAAGGCTGTCCTTGAACATTTAGAATTGTATACACTCTTGAAAATAAAGGTTCTTCAAACGTTTCTTTGCACGATACCATAGAAGAACCACTTTTGGTTTGGTAAAAAGCCATGCTTGTAATAAAGACATGTTTCTTATGGAACCAAAATTGGATCTTCTATGGAATCACTCAACGAACCATTAGAAGCACCTTTAATCATATTTTTTATTTGTTTTGGTGTTTTTTTTAATTATTTGTCAAATTTTACTGCCAATTAACCCACCCGTTCATAACTCCCCCTAGCACTAGCAATGCCCCTGACACCAGGAGGGTAAGGGCTTGCCACATGTCTCCTCCTCTATTCATCACTGGGCAGCTGACATGCTCAGAGGAAAGCATTCGGGTCCCCAGCACCACCACACTAGCTGCCAGACACCTGTACTGGCCAATATTGCTTCAAGAGTGATGCAGGGAGAGAGAGCGCCATCTACATTTACCCATCCGGAGAGAGTATGGTTAACTGTGCTCTCTCAGACTCCGGCTGCTGATGCCAAAGCGACCCCTGGGACATAGTGGCAGCGCATTAGACCACTGACCCACTCAGAGCCCTTTATTTTTTGGAGTGGAGTATCTATAGAGACTAAATGAGATTACATGCAACCTTTCAGCTGCACTCCTTCAGAGAACAGATGGGATAATAATAATAATAATAATAATAATAATAATAAAGATAATAATAAGCCAAACACATTCAGCACATCGTAGGAAAAAACATTTATTGGATCGGAATCTTTGGATCGTCCGTTGATCTGAACTGATCTGAGACAGTAGACATCGGCGGTTTTCTCTTTTCATGAAGCAGATGTTGGAAATACAAAACAGTGATTTCAGTTTTTAAGGCCTTGCTGTTTTATTCAGGGTTTTTTTTCTTCCTACAACAGCAATTACAGAAGCAGTATTGAAAATAAAAGATTCTTTTCCTCTTCTTCTCGTAAAAAAAAGTCAGCACAAAATTCAAACGACAGTACAAAAACCAAGAGAGAATCGGGTAATCAGGTAAATGGGAATTTTTTTACTATAGGAAATTTTGTATAACTTTTTCAATAATGAAAACATCTGGATAACCGTATATTTCAGAATCATATTACATATTCTGAAACTATAAAAAAAAGAACACTGTCTTTTTTATTCTGATTTAGTTTTTTACAAATGAATGCTATAAACACATAAACCTCTTTAAATATATCTATCAGTGCAACATCGTTTCTTTTTTTTTTTTTACCCTTGACGCTACAGTATGCTTTCTTCATCAAACCTCACTGAAGCTCGTCCCTCTTTAGCTTCAGCAGACACACACATGTAGCATTGAGAAATGGGTTCATGAGTTTGGAAACTACTGGAGGGAAATGAAGAGAGGATGAGTTGTTTTTTTTTGCCACAGAACACAACACAGCACATAAACATACCTAGAGTAACCTTTAAAACATGAGTCAGCATGAGGGGTTGGGGTTGGGGGGGTGGGTGGAGCCCTGTTGCTTATACTACATGTGGTTGGTATGGTGGTCTTAGGTTTGAGGGGTTTGCTCGGAAAAGACACTTGAGCCCTTCTCCAATGCAAGTGACCAAATAATCGACATCCCAGCATTAGATATTTCAGCAGTCAGTCTTTTCGTGTAGTTCTCTCTACCCAAGGTCCAGTGCATTATCAGAATGAACAGTTAAGGGTGGGCTGGTTTCAATGCTGTTCCTGTAGATGCAGTGGACAGTGTGTTGTTGCCGGCCCCCACGAAGTTTGAGGGCCACGGTCCTTTGGTACAGACACAAGGCCGATGTCGCGATCCGTCTATAACCTCACCACCCATGACCACTGACTGCATCAGACCAGTCCCCTTCTCTGTACCGCAGTACGACATCAGCAAAAAGACACGACAGCATGAGGCCAGCGATGGGAGATGCTCTACAACATGAAGAAATTAGCACCATTCTTGAGGCGCCCCCACATTTGTGAGTCTCGTTCAAGACACATAGCCCCAAGTTGACGACAAAGTGCGTTCGAGGTGAGCAGACGGTGTAAGGAGCACTTTGTAGAGGGGCAGGTGAAGAAACCTGGGGGTGGCACTGAGCAGGTGGCAGCTTATTCCAGACAAACGTGAGGCGATGATGAGCTTTTTTTTTTTTTTTTGGTATGGCTGAAAGACATCCAGAGCTTGATCAGAGAGATATAGAAAGAGACAGGGATGGAGATAGGTTTGGGCCTGCTTTCCCCCCTTTTGGAGATTTCATTTACCAGGGGGAACAATTATTTCACTGAACAGACCTTCTATAATGGAAATGTCTATGAATGTCTCCAGGATCCAGGCTGACGTACAATGAAGTATAATGTGTGCATGTGTGAAGCCACATCAGTGATCCTTGGACAATGTTCCACAGAGCAGGAGCAGAGGTTCATCAGAAGAGTCTTGTCTGAGAGTGTCTTTGAGTATGTGTGATTGTGTTGGTCTATGTAAATGTGCGTGTGCATGTTTGTGTAATTGTGTGTGTGTGTGTGTGTGTGTGCCTACTGGATTTGTCAAACCACCAGCTTGTACACATGAGCTGCATCTCTGGGGGAGGGGTGGCAAAAGGACAGAAATAGCACACATTTTCACTGTCACAAAACAGTCAGACGGATTGTATTTACAACACACAACCAAAGAAAAAAGGGATACTGCAGCTTCTTTTTTGTCCTTTTACTCGTTTTCTTTGAAAAGGGCAATAAAATATATTAAAACTTATGTACAATATGTGAGCTCTGAACATTAAAGCGCAATGAATCAACCGGGACATGTTTTGCAGATGTGACCAACATATTCCGTTTTTTTTCCTTTCTTTCCGTTTCTTTTGTTTGTCTGTTTTTGATTCAGAACTAAAGGGATGTAAAAAAAACCTTTACAAATGAACAGAGGAGGCCAAAAAAGATGTACCAAAGGCACTGACTGAACCACAGCTGAAATCCAACAGGGCTGGATCATAGCTCCACACCCTAAGATCCACATTCGTCCCACTCCCCATCATTATCAGTCATGGTTCATTTGGGATTTTCTTTTTACACACATCTCCTTTAAACACAAAAACAATGACGTTTAAACAAACTGATTTTCCTCCCAGAAAAAAAGAAAAAAGAAGAAGAAGAAAAAAAAAAAAAAAGATAAATACGTATAACATTTTCATATATTGGTCTCAACACCAGCATCCGATTGTAGAAATGAGCAACTAAAAATAATACAAAATAATAAAATAAAAAATTAAAATAATCATCTAAATCATCTGTACATATTTCTTTTGTTTTGTTTTCTTAATCCTCATATTTCAATGTTTGTTTGTTTGTTTTTGTTTTGTACACAGTGTCCCCTACTGGTAGGTTCTGTCACTGCAGCTCCTGAGAAAAGCATGGCTCAGTCCCAATTCTACTCCCATTGGTTCCCAGAACCTCAGAGCCTTGTCCTCCTGCAAACGGGAGGGCAGCAGCAGTCCTTTTTCTTAGCCCGCCCTCCCCCGAGGAGAGGTTTTCTCTCATTGGTTGGCGCCTCATGCCTCTGAGTACGAGTTCTGTGAGTTAAGCTTGTCCTTCTTTAGCTTCACGCCGTCCACCAGCTCAAAGTTATAGTTCTCCAGAGCGGATAAGTTTCTGTCGGCCATGCCGCCGTGCGAGCAGGCACAGTAGAGCACCACGCCGCAGATGGCCCCCAGGAAGACCCCCAGGGCGCTCATAGCGATGATGGTGATCAGGATGGGGTCCAGAGTCTTTAGCATGTTGCCCGCTCCACCGATCTCATTGTTCTCCACGATCTCTGGGAAGTCAGTGATGTCCACAACTGGGGAGTGGAGAAGAAGGACAGAACAGGACATCAGCAACCGTATTGCTTGGGAAACGTTCTAAGTGACAGTTCTAACTATTCGGATTTAGTTTAGGTCTCTAGATTTTCACTTTTCAAGCTATTTTAGAGATTTAGCACAACATGGAGGTCACAACTGTGTTGAGAAACTGCAGGCTCAGTATCAAGAACCAGATGTAGAATATAAATAACGGTAAATAGAATAGAAATACCCATAAATCCTTACAGAATTCTGCAATTCTATACAACACTGACACCTCACTGAACCACACTTGTCCATTTTCAGGTTTGTGGCTGACAAGGATACGTACTGATATCATTGAAGTTATCCTCAGGCAGCATGGGTTCTGTTGGGACGTCTGGATCTACACACACAAGAACAGAACACAGTTACCTTCAGTGTAAGAAGTGCTACATGCTAATACTTTGCCTCTTTGTGTTCTTGATTAAAACCCTTCATTAAAAACCTAAATGAAGCCGAAGTTCATTCTTGAGACTGATGAACCTTAACACAGGTAGATAACTCGACTACTCCGCTCCCTGTGGTCTGCAGTAGGTTGCTGGCCTACTCACCCTTGCAGTCAGCCATGTTGAGACTGTCTAGGATTTTGATGTCATCCACAGCGATGTCGCCCCAGCTTTTCCTCTCCACCACACCTTCTATTATCACCTGAAGAACAGATACACATCACAAACAGCATTTTAGGTTTTAGGTATGTGTGGAAGCATCGGTCACAGTATGTCAAACCTCTGGATATCCTGCCAAAGAATTAACATAAAGTATACTTGGTTGTATTTACTTGTTATTACTTGTTATTGATCAAGAAGCATTAATGAGCTATATGTGCCCATGACCCTGTCGCCGGTTCACTGGTAGTTCTTTCTTGAACCAGTTTTGGTATGTACTGACCACTGCATACCAGGAGAGCAACCCACTGGACCTGCCTGATGTTTTGGAGATGTTCTGACCAGTCGTCCAGCCATTACAGTTTGTCTCTTTTCAAAGCGGCTCAGATTCTTATGCTTGACCATTTGTCCTGTTTTTAAAACATCACCTTCTAGAACTGACTGTTCACTCGCTGCCTAATATATCCACCCCTTGACAAATGTCACTGTAAATTAAGATCATCAATGTTTTTTACGATTTACCTGTCAGTGGTGTTAATGTTATGGCAGATTGGTGTATCATTAACGTCAAAACAAAACCTTGTATCTCTAAAACATCAACTTTACAGGAAACAAACCTTCTTAACTTTCAGTGAACATCATTTAAAAAGATTTTATTGGTCCATTCATCATGAATTTCTGGTACAACTAATTCAAATGTTGTAAGAAAAAGTAAGAAATAACATATGGAGATACAAGGTATTTGCATGACAATGATATTCAACCACATTAAACCTACTCTACACACTCACCTGATAGGGTTTGCTTGAGTGTGGTATAAGCACTCGGCCCTCTCTCCAGCGGTTGCCCTGATGACCGCTGACCGTCCAGAGAAGCACATCAGCAGTGGCCTGGCCACTCTCCCTCCGCTGTTTGATGTGCAGTGTGCCGATGTGTGAGCCAAACATGTGGTACCAGAAGGACATGCACAGGTCTGAATCTTGGCCGGACACCGCTGGACTCACAAGCCGGGCCACCTCGGTCTCCTGCGCTCCAGTTGCCAGAGTGTAGATAAAATTTCCAGAGCCACCTGGAGAGAAACAGCTCGAGCTTTAGGAATATGAAGGACTGCTGACATTGAGATCCTACTTGCCAACCCCATCTCAATTCTAAAAAATGTACACGTTTTCTCAGGATATTTGTTACCTGTGTGGTCCATGTTGGGGCCGGTGTTGAGTGTTGGAGTTCCACTAGACTGGATCTGCCACCTGTAGCCCGTGTCTTCGGACGTCCAGCCACAGAACGAAGGGTCGTTCGCCCAGCCGAAATCACATGCAAACCAGAGGAACGCTACAAAAACACACAAGCATGTACACTTAGAAATACTCTGAGATGCAAATCTATCTCCTCTTGCACAGCATCGTCTAATAACTCTGAGGTTCAGTGATTGGAATAATGGCTGTGTCCACTAGGGGGCAGTAGGTAGCTATGTTACAAATGTGAGAAACATAATCCAAATCAACTGATTTCTGAAAATGTTGGAAAATAGAAGAAGCTATTACAGCCTATGTAGACAGAAGATGCTGTGAGTGATATTTAGAATTGCATAATATTGATGAAACAGGCAGAAGGTGTGAAATTGAGACCGTTTTAATGCAGCACGGTTTCTCTTCTACGTGACACTGAGCGGGAGAGAGGAGAGATGGGGGAATAAGTGGTTGTGAAATTCAGACAAAATAAAAGCCCTGACAGAAAAAGACAATGGTTTAGCTTTCTGCATTTCTGTGTACAGTGACTGTGCGTCTCTCCTGACGATATAAAAAGCAATAACGTAAGGATTGGGAGTGGCTTTCGCAGGGTATTTGCCCAGTGAAGAGGAAAGAATTTCCCATTAAAAACCACGGCTCAGGCTTTCTGCCACTGTTCCTCAAAAAAATGCCAGTTTCCAATTAAAAGTTATTTCTCTTTTTCCATTTTTCAGAGGATTTGGGCTGCTGCAGTGGAAGGCACTGGGCATGGAGGAGCTTCACCGCAGTCCAAAACGTTCTGAATGTTTCACATAGCAAATCAGCCACATTCAGAATGGAACACACAGATCCCTTCAGTATTAGCAAATCAAGACCACACACACGAGAACATAGCCTGTTTTTCTCTCACTCATACTCACACACACACATACACGGCCTAATTAGCAAGAGTCAGATAAGGGGCGTTGCTCTTCCAGTCAGGCGTTGGCCATTAGCATGCAGTCTCGCCTGGCTAATCAGCGATTATGCTGAACAAGCAAAATTAGACAGATACTCATTAACAGCCACCCAACACAGAGAGTTCCACACAAACAGTTTAGTCCAAAGCCTTCTTGCTTAGGTTTCCCATGGATTACATCAGGATAGACACTAATACCACAACACTGGTCAGCCTTAATTGATGTGGAAGAGATAAAGGACAGAGTAGAGGACAGAGGAGGGGTGGTAGTGAATAGCAATGTACCAGCTAGTTCGGTCTTACCTGGTATGGTTCCCATTTCCGTAGTGGTCTCAGGCATGGTAGTTCCACCTGTGCCAAGAAGAACATGCAATCAGAATTGGAGGCCAGAACCTCAGTGATAGAAATGCAATGAGTAAGCTTTATAATGCACTCCAAAGTGTCCAAAAGTTTGTAGACACCTGCTCATTTAATGTTTCTTCTAAGAAATCAGTGGTACCAATGGGAAGTCTACTCCCAAATTTGGTGCAGTAACAGCCTGTACTCCTCTGGGACGCATTGCTGTAAGAATTTGCTTGTATTCAAATGAGTTCAGATCAGAATGTAGCTCCAAATCATCCTGTAATGTATTTCAAGAGTGCTGTATCACTCCCGAGGCACATTTCCAATTCCATTTCTAAGCCAATGAGCCAATGCTTGGCATTGGGAACGGTTATCTCAGGTTCATATGCATCTCATGACTCTATTGTCAGGGGTTTTCATGTGGAGTTGGCAATGAATGCTTTAAACAGTTGACTTAAGTCACTTAATAAAAAGGGTGTCCAGATACTTTTGGACACATAGTCTGTGCACTATACTACATAACACATCTTGCAGTTCGTTTTCACCCTCACAGCTCTTGAGCTCTTTTAGTCAGACCTTTGTGGAAAGAAAGGTCTAAGCATAGCATTTGTCCTGGCCTGTTGTAGCATATGTCTCAGAAAACTCAACCTTTAACATTTTCTTTCTAGGCTACAGAGAAATGTTAACACACAGTGCAACAGTGTGACTGCAGCAAAGTGGGTAGAGAAAGGATATACTGTAAACACACTGCAATGACATTTAGCAGGAGTGTGTGTTCATTGAGTTAGCAGAAAGGTAAATTTGTTAGCATTAGAGATTTGAGTAGAAACAGAAGCAAAGACAGCAGAACTTGTGCAGGAGACAAAAGCCAGATCAGCAGATGAGCTCAGGGATTTAGGCAAGCTTGTGATAGTGGGCCAAAGTGGGCGTGGTCTGTAAGGTGTGCAATTACCCTAATGAGGCTAGGCAATTAACAGAGGTGAATGTGCTGGTGAGAAAGGGCTAAGCTTTGCAATCTTGTAATGTTTGATGTGGGAGGTTAGCATGGTAAGTGACAGCGGTTATGGCAGTTATGGAGTGTGAGGGGTGTGGTAAAAAAGAGCGCAGTCTGCAGGCTGGTGTTAGCACCTGTCTGGTCGTAGTCATCACCTGTTCCACTGTGACAGTTGGCCTGTTCATCATCACACTCGTCTGATGGGGTGGTGGTGGGGGGAGCTGGTGTGGTGGGCAGCATGGTGGGCGCTACAGAGAGATAAGAAAGAGTATATTAGACTACACGGCTTCACCTGCAGTTCTTGTAAACAGTGAACACATGGGTATAGGAAATACGCTATAAGAAAAAAAGTATTGGGACACCTGCTCATTCGTTGTTTCTTCTCAAATCAATTATTTGAGTATTAAAAATAGTTTATTCTGCTGTTTTGTTGGTGTACCTGTCTCTGCTGTCCAGGTAAAAAGGATGTCTACCTAATTTTGGAGGAGCATTGCTGTGAGGATTTGATTGTATTCAGTGACAAGTGCTCAGTGCTGGGGGCGTAATACCTCTCTAGCCCACGTCTGGCATTATGCAAGAGTCCTTTTCTATAAACGGGACCATTCTACAGGGACTAGACTGCTGTGTGTGTGCATGTGCACATCTGTGTCAGCAATGGGTGTAGTAGCTGAATGCATTCATTAGAAGGGGTGTCCACAAACATTTATTAATTTATATGTGCTTTATCTATGTATAGCTTACGGATGAAACACTCATAACTCCAGTGTGAATGGGTGTGTATGTGGATACATGCAAATACGCTGGTTTTGTGACATCTCAGAAAAACAATGCATGCAAAACTGACTTGAACAGCGGTGCTGTTGGAGAACAGTATGCTTTGAAATTAACAGTATTCACATACTACCTATTTGGGTTTGCATGATAGGGCCCCTGATTCTACATTTGTACACATAAACTGAACATCTCAACATACAGGTTGCAGGTTTAGGTTGCTGTAAGCATGCTCTTGTATACTGCTACAACATACAGTCTTAGCAAGCTGCTAATTTGATTATCAAATAAGCTAATTCCCTATTCTGTTTCTACTGTGGTCACTAGAAAGCTCCAATCGCTTTCATACTGCCCACACACCAACAATCACCAACCAGTATAACCCAGAGCCCCTTAATAAGCTGTTTCCCGGCCTGGGTCGTGTGGGTGTCACATGGGCCAGTGCATGTGTGTGTGGGTGCTGGTTTGGCTTGGCTCCTGAGGGCCCTGGCAGACTGGGGAGCTCCACCCTGGGCCTGGTTGTGCTCTGCGAGGCAGAGAGCCTCTCATTAGGCCTGCATGTGCCCCGCTGCCTGTGGGCTCACTGCCTGATTCAGTCTGTTTACTCACAGCTTGTAATGAGCGGCCCTTAAGCCTGCCGGGCTTTCCCCAGGTTGAAGAGAGAGGCTGAAGAGGGATGGAGGAGGGAGGGATGGATAGAAAGGAAAGGAAGTGGCCTCTTGTGAAAGGGGGAGGGACAGTTGAGGCCAAGTTACTGAAAGGGGTGAAGGGTCAGAAGGGGAGCACCATTAGCCATGTTCTTTTAAGCCATGTGGATTAAAAACCTCCTGCTACAGCTTAGCATCCCACTGTTTTTCTCACAGCTACTGACAGCACCTGCATGTGTCATGTAATGTGGTGTGTGTGTTTGTAAGTATACTATCAGATGTACAAATGCACACAGACAGCTTGTCTAGTCCCTGTAGAGAAGTACTGCCAATAGAACAGGACTCTCTGGAGCAGATAAACATGAACCTATGGATTTTGTGCTCCAGCCAATACTTTTGGAATGAGTTTGGGAGTTGGGGATGAGCCGGGGTGGTGATCATCCAACAGCCTGACCTCACTGATGTTCTTATTGCTAATTGTACTCAAATCCTCACAGCAATGCTCCAAAATCTAGTAAAAGCCTTCTCTAGACAGTAGAGACTGTTACTCCAACAAAATCAGGACAAGCTTAATAGCCTTGATTTCAGAGGAAACAAGGAAACAGCAGGTCTCCCAATACTTTTGTCCATTTAATGTACAAAAATCTTGTAACTTTCTGGTCTGTTTTCTTTTATTATGCTATTTTAATACAACACCATGCCTGAGGTACCTTTTGAGGTTTTTGGGTGCCCCAATTGGCTGCCCACTGCTCTGGGTGCCTGCCCCAATTCACTATTCACAGGGTTAAATGCGGAGGTTGAATGTAGTCTAAAAGAACTGGTTCACAGTTACTTAATCATTCATGACTTATGATCTAGTTATATTACCACACATTAAAATTAAGAATGTTTGCTTCCTTCTCCGATAAACTTAGTGATCCCGAGACACAAGGTGTCTCCTTACACCAGTGATAATAAATGCAATCAGCTTCTAAGGTACTTTGTAGTCCCATTCCAGGCCCGGAAACCCACACGTTTGTTTTGGTGTTGGTGTTTAAGACAGACAGACTGATTTAGAGAATGGAAACTGTTCTGAATTGTCCATATGTGTGTTTGTGTGTGTGTTGGCACTGCTAGTGAAAACAAGCACTATCATCCAGCTAAAGCCCACAGTGGGATGCCGTAGCTTACATAAGCCGGCTTCACTGTCTCCAGGAAAGCCAATATGTAAATCCACTTAACGCTGCCTCAACAGAGAGCGCTCTCATAACAAACCAAATGAGCTCAGAGAGAAGGGGAGAACATGGGTGGAGAGAATGAGGCAGAAAAAAAAGAAAGAGAGGAAAAGGAGATAAATGGATAGGCAGGAGTGTCAAACTCGGACTTAAAAAGAAAGTTAAGTTAGTTCATTAGTTACTAACTCATTTGTTTTAGTTCTGTATCTCAGTTCTGTCGACAAAACATTTTAAGTTGATCCTCAAAAGCATTAGTAAATGTGCTGCAGCTGAAACTGATTAAATATTGTGTAATATATTTAAACTATTTTAGACTATTTTACTGTTTATTTCCATCTACAGGTTAGAACTTCCTCTATCACATGACGTCTCTAGATTGGAGAGTTTCGACAATGGAGAGCTGAGCCCTTGTTGGGATTTAAAGTCATGATCTCCTCACACTTGTTGAGCAGCATTTAGACCATAGAAATGTAGATGGCTTTACAGCTCTAGAGTGGCCCAACTGTCTAACTGCCTGCTAGTTAAGATACAGGCGATCATAAGTTAAAATCGCTTCAACACCACAGCCCTCCAGGGTCTGAAGTGTGAGAATAGGAAGTCCACCGCCATGTGATGGGACAGTCCTAACTTGCCTATGAGAATAAACAAATTAAACAAATTGAGGGGAGGGGCTAATAAACAGACTCCTCCACAATAACAACAACAACTAACTCTTACACAATATTGATTTATTACCAGCAGCAGCTCATTTACTAATGTTTTTGAGGCTCACCTTAAAATGCACTGCTGACCGAACTGAGATCTGTAATCAGTTTCTGTATCATTAAAAAATGTGTACATTATTGCACAGTTTATTGATTATAATTCTCATCAATTAGAATCGATCCACCCATCATAACATCAATAGAGTTAAAAGGAAACCTTAGGATCAATGCACTGTGGTGCTTTTGTTCCACAACCCTAGCAGACAGAAGCTGACAGTCAGACAAGGACAGAGACAGATAGTGAGTCAGGGCTAATCCGGACAGGCAGGTGGGCTCTAAATCCACTGCAGTGTTGAGAGGGTCCCTGTCATTAGGGTGGGCACAGACTGATGCTTTTTTAGGCAGGAGGTTTTCTTTGATGGCACATCTGCGGGACAACTGTGCTGATCCTAGTGAAAGCCGAGCCTCCAGGCCGCACTCTCCCCACTCATGGGTGGATCCATACAAGTTCAATCAACTTGTATTTATCCCTTAATGATGAGGCTTATAGGACCACACAGAAGAATATTTCCAGCTGAGGCATTTCTGGAATCAGATGCCTTTCAGTTAGATGCTGATTTGTTTGCTTGTTTGCTTGAACATGAGCTACATGTACATATGGTAGCAGGGTCGTTATGAAAGACAGGGAGAAAGAGTGAGAGAGAGGGGGACAGATGTGTTAGGGTAGGAGTGTAAAAATGCTTGCACCGACCTGAAGATGACGGTTTTAAAAAATTGACATTAAAATGTTAGATGATGATCAGTCACACTCTTAAAACTAATGATGAGCGATTACATAGATGGAACATGTTTTGAAAGGAGGGGCATATGTGAAGAGCCTTTTAAAGGTTTAATAAAGTCAATGTAAAGGTCCTTTACCAATGTAAATACTCACACTCAGAGGAGTGCAAGTGTAAAGACCTACCTTCGATTTCAC
The DNA here is from genome assembly GCF_030463535.1 of Salminus brasiliensis. Classification (NCBI taxonomy): domain Eukaryota; kingdom Metazoa; phylum Chordata; class Actinopteri; order Characiformes; family Bryconidae; genus Salminus; species Salminus brasiliensis. The sequence continues at coordinate 10,963,456 of NC_132882.1, read as the reverse complement.
AGCCCAGAAGCTCCAGTCTCAACCCCATGCCTGCTGGAGTAGCTCTGTCTGGGTAAACCCTAACAAAGCGCGTCAAGATGGGCTCCACCGTCCTCAACACTGGCGTATCGTAGTTCATATTCCCCTCGAAAAGCTGCACCACGGAAAGAGAACAGAGATGGGGAGAAAGTCGTTATCAGTAAGATATAGAGCGTAACCCCCTATATTCAGCCACTTTTATCCCTGTCTTCTTCCCTGTTAGAGGAGAAGGGAATGAGAGAGTACTGGGAATAAAACAGAACAAAAGGCCTCAATCCACTGATTGACATTTGAAGCGAACATGTGAGCAAAAAGCCCGCTGGCTACCGCCACGCTCCAGAGCAGCAGGACGCCTACTTCGCTGAAAACTCCCAATCGGCTTTTGCTTCAGCTTCAGAAAGATTCCTACCCAGCCCGGGATGCCACAGGAGGATGAGAGAATGAGAGAGGGAGAGGAACGGAAAGAAAAAGAGAGAGAGAGAAAGATGGACGGAGAGACAAAGCAGAGACACATGCTCTAGCTATAACAAAGGTCCAGAACAGCAGTCTGAAAGCATGAAAGGGAATTAATGGGCTTCAGTGCTAACGCCACGGAGAGAGAGAGAGAGAGATTGAGCACAAGAAGGATGAGAGAGAGTAGAAGGGAGGTTTAGGCAGGACAGGCCGATGTCAAGTATCTGCTCCTCTTTAAAACGCTGCAGTTCCATCTGTGGCGGATCTACTGCCAGAGAAGTGCACTCTGACATGACATGAGCTGTGGCTGCTTTGTGCTGAAGGTATATCAATGCTCCAGTAATGTGTTTACAACCAGCTGCTGCAAGGCTTCCTACCTCATGTCTGTCTTCCATTTGTCCCACGCTCTTTAAAAGAGTGCTCTTCACAGGTTCTTCAAGAAAGGTAATGGTAAAGGTAAACCTTTGTAGTCTGACTTCACTACTGTTCTGGTCACTGAATGCACTGAACACTGCCACTGTTGGGCACCTTAAGCAGAGTCCTTGCCTGTTTTACTTTTATCATCCAGTCTGTAAAAGAGCCAGACCAATTTTTGGAGCTCCAGTCACCCAAAGACAAATTTCCCTCCTCCTTTTCGTCCTCACCTTGGGTTTGTTGCCGTTGGCCTCCATCACCATCTTCCAGTCAGAGCCATTGTTGCTGTAGCCCAGGCGGAACTTCTTCATGAAGACTTTGTTCTCGCGATGTTTGCCTCCCTGGATGATGAGTCCACGCACCAGCTTCTCCTGACCCAGGTCCACTTGGAGCCATTCCTCAGTGTACGGCTGAGGTTGGGGCAGAAGCGTCCAGCCCGATCGGCTGGTCAGCAGGCGGGCGTTCTCCGGCACCCAGCTGCGGTCAGTGTGGGACGAGGCGGTGATCTGGTCATCAGTGATGAGGCCAGAGACCATGCCCAGCATGCCTGAACATGGGTATTCTGTGTGGAGAAGAGAGAGGGAAGAGTAGGGGTTAGACTCAGAAGCCATGAGGAACAGTGGATATGGCAACAGCTGAGGAGAAACGACAGTAGTTAGCTGGTGGAAGACAGCAGACAAAGTTTACAGCACATCTGAGAGTTAATTTACCCGCACGGCTGTTTAGATAATTTCTGATGACTTCTGTGAAAGAAAGAACTTTGTACAGTGTCAGTCATGCTAATATTAGCATTTGCCCTAGCCTGTACAGTCTCAGTTATTAACTGTATCTTTTGCCATATCATGCAAAATCTCAGTCATGCTAATGCTATCATTTGCCATAGCCTGTAAAGTCTCAGTTGCCCCAATATTAGCATTTGTCATATCCCATAAAGTTTTATTCATGCCAATATTAGCTTTTGCCATAGCTTGTAAAGTCTCAGTTGTGCAAATATTAGCATTTGCCATGGCCCTTAAAGTTTTATTCATGCCAATATTAGCTTTTGCCATAGCCAGTTCAGTTTCAATCATGCTTATATTATGCTTATAATAATTTTATAATTTGCCAAATCTTCTATGATTTCGATCATATCAGCATTTACCATAGTCTAATTCAAGTCATACTCAGATTAGCATTTGCCATAACCAATACGAACTCAACCTTACAAAAACTGATATTCTACATTTCTCTTGTATTTTAGTTTTTTTCACGGAGTTTGCAGAAAGTCAAAGCTGTTAGATTATGAATTTAGAGTAAAAACAGCAGCAAGTTGGGACGAAAGGGTGGAGAACTTGAGTAAAAGTAGTCACGACCACAGCTCAGAGGTAGAGAAAGAGACTGATAGATAGATAGATAGATAGAGAGAGAGAGAGAGAGAGAGAGAGAGAGAGAGAGAGAGAGAGAATGTGGTATCAGCTGCCTGAAGCTGTCTCGGTGAGCTCTGGAAGCATTCTTGGCAGGAACTCTATGTGGAGCGCAGAAGGGCAGCAAGAGAGAGAGAGCGAACAATGAGAGTGAGTGCAAAGAGACAGTGCCGCAGAGAGAGAGAGAGAGTGAGGAAACAGCATGTAGAGATAAGCAGCCGTGGCCCTCTTCCCCCTTTCCCTCTCGCGCTCGTTTGCACGCACTCTCTCTCCTCTGTTCTCGCTTCTCGTCTCTCTCTCCTGACCCCTTGCATATTAACTCACTCGCCTGCGGTGTTTGTCTCCAGGCATCTAATTAAAACTCTCCTCTCCTCGGGTGCCTTTACCTTTCATATCTGAGCAGCTTCTTACCTTTCATCCTCCAAGCCCCTCTCTCCCTCCTCCTCCAACCTCCTTTCCTTTTGTCTTTGATATCCCCCCACTCTCATTTGGCCTGTTCTCGTTCTCTCCCCCATGTTCCTTCACGTGGTCTGTAATCTATCTCCATGTTTCTGAACCCGCTCGCTTTGTTTCAGCCTCTGTAATGAGCCGCTTTCGTTCACGCTTTGCTACTTTCCGCCAAAAAGAGTCTCGAGATTATGGAAAATCTCCCGTCGGCTAGCTAGGCTCGGCTCAGCTCGGCTCGACTGACTGCCTGCGCACCGGCAGCCACGTAGCCGACTCTTCCAAATGGCTTTCGGAATTCATGACCTGCCAGCAATACTGTAATCTCCAATCGGCTCCTGCCGAGCAGGAAAGCATCGGAGATTCGCTTTTGAACGTGTCGCAGATGGGCCTAATGCGGTGTGAAATACCAGCAGAACAGAGTCTTCATTCACAGACCTGGCCTTTGTGGCCGTGGAGGGAAGTTCCTGTTCAGGTTTGGAATGGAAAGTGCGCTGGCCTGTGATTCCCAGGGGCCCCAATCTCAGCTTTGGGTTTTCAGACAACAAACGTTTACCACAAGACCATCACCCATGTGCATATGAAGGAGAGCGACTGGTCCCTTTTCTCAGCTGCCAGCGCTGGACTGTAAGTGTGCTATTACTGATAAAACCCTTCAATGGAATAAGCATCTTTTTTTTTCAGCAGCTTTTGGAAGCAGCTGGAACTCACAGTTTCATATGGATCAGAGCCGGCTTTGAAGCGATCAGTTTGTTTGGTCTCGAAGACCTGTTTATGGAAGTCAGATGTGCTTCAGGGAAGTTTTTTAGGAAGCTTCTGAGGTGGCAGCTGATCGCAGGGCACACCCGGAGGGTTGCGGGCATACACACACACACACAAACACATACGTGTGTCGTTGCGTGAGTTGCTGGTCCGGCTGCAGCGATCTTAGTGGGTGTGTTAAGCGGGCGGAGGCTGGATGGCCGCACGCACAGATGGCCTTATTTACAAACAGCCAGAGGAAGTTTATTAAGGGCTGTGTGGATGTGGTGTGTGATCAGACATGGGGCTGGACTCAGAGGCAAAAGTAAAAGTCGGGCCAACTGATTACAGAGTGTGTTTTGAGTTCAACTCAACTTAGTTTAGTCAAAGGTTCTCTTAACTCACATTTTTTCATCTCTGCATCTCAGTTTGGTCAACAACACAGATTAAGTTGAGCCTCAATAGCATTAGTAAATGAGCTGCAGCTGAAATTGATTACATATATTGTAAAATGTTTAGTCTGTGTTCCTCTCCCTGAATTTGTTTACTGCTTCTGATTTCCTTCTGTTTGTTAGACCCCCCCCCCATCGGTATAAGAAGAGGCCTTCATAATTTCAGACTCCTGACCATGAAGGCCTGTGGTGATAATGAGATTCAAACTTATGATTTCCTGTCTCTTTTGGGCAACTCTAGAGCTGTGAAGCCACGTACAATTCTGTGTCCAACAAAGAACAGAAAGATACATTTACTTGGAACTGTGTTAGTATGTAGTGTAACTTCATAGCTCAAGGGTGGCCTAACAGTCTAACTGCCAGCTCATTGAGTGAGAAGTTCAAATCCCAGCAAGAGCTCAAAGCTTCATTGTCAAAAGCCTCCCAGTCTGGGATGCCATGTGACAGAGAGAGTTCTAACCTGCTGATGGGAATAAACAGTAAACAAATTGAGGGGGAGGAGCCACAGACTAAGTGAGTTTCAGCTGCAGCTCATGTCTTAAAGCTTTTTAGGCTAATTTTAAAACGTATGGCTTCCTAAACTGATATGCAGAATTTTTAACCAAGTAAAAAATGCACTGTAATCAGATATTTATAAACTTATATACATCTATATACACAAACATTGGGCCAAAATAGGATAAAATCATGTGTCCATCATTGTCAGGCTCTTTCTTCTTGTAATAACTTTCTGTAATGTAGCTTTTTTTTTTGGAGGTCTGGTTTCAATCACCACAACTGTGAACAATTCTGAGTCTGTAAGTCTCTCTATGCAGCATTTCACACCAAAACACTCTGAATGTTTACATCTAACAAATGAGTTACGCAGAAAGTCCAGAGGAATTCCAGAAGAGGAAAAAACACAATGTGTTAAACATAAATAAACCTTTTTTAGCTGGATAGCTTCTGGGTGAACACCACCAGGCACAGCATCAACCACAGCGTGTAAACCCTCATTAGAGTTTTAAAGGCTCACTGTGTCAATGCTCAATAAAATATCTTAATATTCTCCTCATGTCTATTAAGAAACACATTTAAGAAGATTTCTCTTAAATCCCAGAAGACATTTTGGTGAATGCTGTTCATGAGCTGTCTGCCACGGCTACAGCCTGCTGCTGCAGTTTGAGAACATACCTCCTGTGTTATATACTGTGACAGGTGCTCACAGCTTACATGGGTGCCTTGCATATAGTGACAGCTTACATGGGAAGCTTTCAGAGGACGTGCTAAGCCTAGACAGAGAGGGGGATCAACTCTCCCGCGTTGAAAAGACTGTGGTCTGCTGGAGCATAACCAGAACATAAAGAGAAAACCCTTATCTACCATAAACTCCATGACGATCTGCATTATTAAAGGGCCCACAGCTTATAATTCTGTCAATTGTGTAGTTCAATCTACCTCAAATGGCTTTAAATGACTTTAAACGATATATGTAAATGCCATTGGTTCTAATTGGCTGGGGGTGTATTGTGACTAGCTTAGAAAGCAGTCTGGGCTGAAACACCTATTTGAGAGTAGGTTCAGTGAGAAAGGGCAGGGCTGAAGTGATGTAGTAAAATGCTATCTAACTGCATCGGTGAAGGACAACAGTAGTGGTCAGTGCCACTACTGTCCAGAGGAGAAAGAAAAGTCAAGACTGGCGAGAAAGAGTTGTTGGCTACCTGTCATATTCAGCTTAATTTGTGGAAAAGTGTGGTCAATGCTCTTGCATTTGGTCTTAGACTTAAAAAAAAAACAAGTCTGGTTAACACTGTGGTACAGCTCTGGGAAACGTGAACAGTTTCGAGGAATGGTGGGGTTTTCCACAACACAATAGATGGTTAATACATTGCCATAATGGCTCCATCGGAAAGTCTGGAGGGCTATTTCAACTACAAGGGAATGCGCTCAAACACACAACACACACACACACACACACACACAGTTCATAAGTAATAATTAACTTGTGTTAACTTTTTCGACAGACGCATTTCCGCTTGCTTATCTGTCTCCGGCTACGGAAAACACATTGTGTTTATAGTTGTGTTAAATGTGGTTGAGCTTCATCTCGGCCCACCCCCCAGTGTGGTTTGGGTGATCTGATCATTTTCAATCACGGTACATCCTGAGCATGTTTATGATCCGATCACGAACTACGCATATAATGCAACGTGGAAACAGCTTCTTCGTTTCCGAACTTGGAGAATAAGAACTGCTATTAAAAAAAACATTTAAACCAACTTCCAAACTTCCAAAACGTCTCTGGTTTAGATTTCCACAGTATGGACCATTTGAACTCTCCATGCTCTGCGTTGTGTCTGACTGTGGAAACCACTGCCCAGTCTCATGCGCGTTGGTTCAAAATGTTCTTTTGAGGCTTCTGAATAAGTGCTTAGCAAACCATGCTAAGCGAGCTAGCCATGCCATCAAAACGCCGCTCCTGCCAGCCGCCCAACGTGGCCGCATCATCAGAGGGAACCCGCAGCACGCTGATGATGTCAAGAGGAGGCCCTGGCTCTTGTGATGTGTTCAGAATGCGGTGCGCTCGCCCGCCTTGAACATGACTGCCACAGCTGCGCTCCAGCACTGCAGCGAATTGTGTGCGAACACACACACATACACACACACACACACGTATATACACATGCAACCAGTACTAAATATGCCTGCATGTATACAGCCGATAACAATAGAGGCTCTTATAAAATAAACTAGTGCTTGTAGTAGATTGACAGCACACACACACACATTAACTCTGCCTCTGTGTGCGAGAGGAAACCGTCTCAGCGGGGAGGCGGTGATGATATGAAAGCCTCCATAATCAAAGCCCTGTAGAGGGTGGAGTCATGCCAAAACATGTAGATGAGCATGCAAATGAGGCTGGGGCCAGCTGGGAGTGTGCGACTGGTGGGTGGAGAGCCGTGCATTTCTAATACGAGAGTAACATGTGTGTGTTTGTGTGGATCAGCATCTGTGTGTGTGTGCATGTGTGTATGAGGGTTACTGGGTTCAGAGGGGATAGTAAATGTGGGAAGGTCACACTCCTTCAGAGAAAGAGCAGCCGTGCCCGCTGCGGACCGCATCTATTTTAAATGAAGAACATCCGAAAACACAGAGTAACATAAATACGTAATCCTCTTTCTCACATGACCGCTTGTCTATAATGCAACACCCCCCCACCCAACCCCCCTCAACATACCCATCCATCCTTCAGTCATGAAGAAAAGCAGCTCACGCTCACGTACACCTTTCAGTACAGCGAATAAACACATGCCAGAAGTGTGAGTGAAACGTAAACCAAGTGCAGGAGATTTATAGCCCTGTAGAGAAGCACGTTCTCCAAGCACTGCTCCTGTGCTGAACACCCAGAGCAAACACATCTGATTGAACTCATTACATGTAAACAACATGTCTGACAAATCGCAGGACCAACAAAAGCCTTTTAAGCTAAGGCTAACTCAGGGGTGCACATGGTATTTTTACAGCAAGCACAACCTAATCCTCCTACTCGCCCAGCAGGCAAAGGGCCTTTTATCATTAACCTTTCATACACCACGCTGTATGTCCAAATGTTTGTGGACACCCGTCTAATGAATGCATTTAGACACTTTAAGTTGCACCCACTGCTGACACTGCTAAGATGTGCAAATTCGCACACACAGCTTGTCTTCTGCCTGTATAGAGGCACTGGCAATAGAATAGCACTCTCTGAAGCAGATAAACATGAGCGTATTGGCACAAAGCCTAATGACAGGCGTGGGCTAGAGAGGTATAAAGCCCCCCAGCATTGAGCTGTGGAGCAGTGGAAGAACTGTGTTCTCTGGAATGACTATGCACTTCAAAATTTGTTTTATTTATAAAAGTCTAAATCTTCTGGTTTTCTTCTACATTTACGTCATTTGACTGATGTTCTCGCGCAGAGAGACTTACGCTTGAATCATATTGGTCGATATTGCCTGAAATATTTGGCCGATTTTGAGATGTAAACATTTGCATTGCTCCACTGACCCGCAACATTTTGTGGTTCTTCTGTAGAACCACACATGATGACAGTTTTTTGACACCAAAACAAACAAGAATGACAAAAGAGCAGAAGAGCTGCATTTCTGAAGAGGTTGAGATGTCTCTCGTTAAACATTTGGTCAGAAATTCAAACATTACATGTTTAAATAGAAAGGGAACAAAGAACAGATATTTTATAAGGTGGTAAACTCATACATGGATAAATGCTGATGCACAATGAAGACAGCGGTAGCAGCTTCAGTAGTTGCAGTATTAGTAGTAGCAGTAGTGGTAATGGAAGTAGTCAAAGTAGTAGTGGTAGTAGCAGTGTAAGTAGCAGTAGTGGTTGTAGAAGCAGTAGTAGTAGTAGTAATTGTAGTAGAAATAAAAGCAGTAGTAGTAGGAGTTGCAGTTCTACTAGTAGTAACTGTAGAAGCAGTAGTAGTAATAGTAGTAGCAGTAGTAGTAGTAGTAGTAATAGTAGTAGTAATAGTAGTAGTAGCAGTAGTAGTAATAGTAGTAGTATCAGTAGTAGTAGTAATAGTAGTAGTAATAGTAGTAGTAGTAGTGGTAGTAGTAGTAGTAATAGTAGTAGTAATAGTAGTAGTAATAGTAGTAATAGTAGTAGTAGTAATAGTAGTAGTAATAGTAGTAGTAGTAATAGTAGTAGTAATAGTAGTAGTAGCAGTAGTAGTAATAGTAGTAGTATCAGTAGTAGTAGTAATAGTAGTAGTAATAGTAGTAGTAGTAGTGGTAGTAGTAGTAGTAATAGTAGTAGTAATAGTAGTAGTAATAGTAGTAATAGTAGTAGTAGTAATAGTAGTAGTAATAGTAGTAGTAATAGTAGTAATAGTAGTAGTAGTAATAGTAGTAGCAGTAGTAGTAGCAATAGTAGTAGTAATAGTAGTAGTAGTAATAGTAGCAGTAGTAGTAGTAGTAGTAATAGTAGTAGTAGTATTAGTAGTAGCAGTAGTAGTAGCAATAGTAGTAGTAATAGTAGTAGTAGTAATAGTAGTAGTATCAGTAGTAGTAGTAATAGTAGTAGTAATAGTAGTAGTAGCAGTAGTAGTAGTAATAGTAGTAGTATCAGTAGTAGTAGTAATAGTAGTAGTAATAGTAGTAGTAGTAGTAGTGGTAGTAGTAGTAGTAATAGTAGTAGTATCAGTAGTAGTAGTAATAGTAGTAGTAATAGTAGTAGTAGTAGTGGTAGTAGTAGTAGTAATAGTAGTAGTAATAGTAGTAATAGTAGTAGTAGTGGTAGTAGTAGTAGTAATAGTAGTAATAGTAGTAGTAGTAATAGTAGTAGTAGTAATAGTAGTAGTAATAGTAGTAATAGTAATAGTAGTAGTAATAGTAGTAGTAGTAATAGTAGTAGTAGTAGAAGCAGTAGTAGTAATAGTAGTAGTAATAGTAGTAATAGTAATAGTAGTAGTAATAGTAGTAGTAGTAATAGTAGTAGTAGTAGAAGCAGTAGTAGTAATAGTAGTAGTAGTAGTAGTAGTAGTTGTAAAATTTGCCTTTTAATACAAATGATTAATGCTGCACACACGTTGCTACTGTACTAGCCGACAGGATCTGTATAGCAGAAGTGCAAACCCACCTGAAATCTTGCAGCCATAAACCTCAAAGCGTAGAGCGATGCCCGTATCCCAGGTGAAGGGTCGTATCCTCACAAAGCGTGTCAGCGTGGGCTTGGGCAGCAGAGTCTTGGCCACATCAGTGGGGTTAGTGTTGCCCTGGAACACCTGACAGACAAGCAGCAAAACTTGCATCAATTATTCTGTAAGGACTCATTGTAGGACAGGCCTTTGAAGCCTGGAGCTCTCCTAGCTTTCTACCCCAGAAACACAGCAGGCAGACTGGGCTGCATTCAGGACAGTTCCGTCAGAGATGATAATGTAATGCCGGTTATGTTTACGGAGTCAGAGCTATCTACGAAGGCAGCTGCTCAGACTACCGAGGCTGCTTTGTGCTGCGTGTCAGTGAATCAAAAGCCACAGCGAGGTTCCAAACCCTCTCCAATTATGGGGCTGTCCGTGGGGTCGGCACACAGGGAGCAGCTCATTTAGTGGCTTTGTCAGAAATTGTTGTGTCTCCCAGCTCTAGTCTGCACTGACAGCTAGAGTGTGCTCTGTTAGGAGGGGAAACCCTGCAGTCGGCCAGCAAACGAGGAAAGGAAGAGGATTCAGAGAGAGCAGACAACTGTAGTCACTGCATAACACACTTCTCAGCCTACAGGCCAATGAATACAACCATGGGCAGAGACACCTGTTTGAGCCCCTCTCTCTCCATCTCTCTCTCTCTTCTATGTGTATGTCTCTCTCTCTCTCTCTCTCTCTATCACTCTCCTGCTCTCTCTCTTCTATGTGTTTCTTACTCGCCGTCTCTTTCTCTTCTAAATGTATGTCTCTCTCTCTCTTTTTCTGCATCTCTCTCTCGTTCTCTCTCTCTTTTTTTATGTGTATGACCCTCTCTCCCAGTTTATCACTCACTATCTCTCTCTTCTATGTGTATACCTCTCTCTCCTTCTCTTCTCTGTTTATATCCTTTTTTTGATATGACAGTAACAGCATGCCTGATTGGACTGCGCACTGAGGTGTTTTACACTGTGTATGTGTCTGTGGTCCGCAGTGTGCAGCTGTATTTAAAGAATGAGTAACAGTGGGTGCGCGTGTCACATCTACAGCCTGTATCTAGAGAATAGCTCTTGCACAGTCAGCAGAGAGAGAAAGAGTGAGAGAGAGAGAGAGAGAGAGAGAGAGAGAGAGAGAGAGAGAGAGAGACAGTCAGGGCATACCACCATTAGCCCATTCGGCGCTCCTTGTTGCTATCTGCTCCCTGGGCACGGCTTGTCAGATGTGTGTGCGAGACAGAGAGGAACACAAGGAGCCATCCACTCTCTTTAAATGTCACGCCGATGCTCCATTCGACTGCACTAACTATTAAAAGGCTTTTTCAGAGCTGCAACTACAGAGGCAAGCTGCAACCTCAGCGGTCTGCAAATGGGCCCCTTCCTCACAAAAGCACTTTAGAGCACCCAGAGAGAGAGAGAGAGAGAGAGAGAGAGAGAGAGAGAGAGAGAGAGAGAGAGAGAGAGAGAGAGAATGAGAGAGAGAGAGAGAATGAGAGAGAGAGAGGCGTCAGAACCTAACCTTAGAGCACAGGCTTTAAAAGGAGAATTGTGTATTTTGGTGGGCGGTCGGGAAAGAAATTGGGCCTTGGGGTTTACACACACACTCACACGCATGCAGACACACACAGGTTGGATTTTGTGCAAGGTCAGGACATATATATATAAATACAGACCAACACATACACACACACACAAACTTTTGGCTATATGTGTGCTGATCATCATCTTAAAAATATTTGATCCAAAAGAGGACACTGGAGACATGCAGGTGTCCACCGTAGTTAGGGTGTCCTGGCTGGGGTGGGTTTCAAGTAGGCCTAGGTTGTAGATAGAACTGAAAGGAGATGATTTGGTCAGATAGGCTATCAAGGCTATTTGCTGGTCTTGCTAAATGAGCAAGACACGACATCCTAACTACGGTGGACACCCGTGTATCCCCAATGTCCTCTTTTCTGAAGAAAAAAAAAACTAATGTTGTTAAGATGATGATCAGCACACATTCAATCAGGTGTGTCCAAACTTTTGACAGGTATATATACTTAGAAATGTTCTTGCAACTTTACTGGAAAAGATTTTTTTTTTCTTTTTTCTAATTTTAATGGTGAAAAAAAAAAAATGTTGATGTAATAATACTAGTGCATCATATTTATGTTATATATGTATATATGCACTTATGTGCTCTCCCTTTTTCCACTCCTTTGTTTTTTATTAATTCCTCTGTTTTTTTTTTCCTCCTTTCGTGAATAAATCCCTACCACAAGTGTTGACATCATTTCTCACAAGGAGAAAACACAGAATTCCCTGAGTCTCTCTGGCTACTGTGGTCGCTTTGGAGTTGTTTTTCATCTGTTTTTTACTGAGCTTGTAAACGCATTCGGTCTGTGAGAGTTGTAGCATTCCAAGCTGGGGGAATCATGGAGTCTGAGAAACTCAAGTGGGCATGATTTTCCGCACTGCAGTCTCTTCAGGATTAACACTTGTACTAGGCTACGCTTGAAGCGAGCACCGAGAAGCCTTCACATTGGGTTGGATCCATAGACCGTTTCACGCGTGTCCATTGTTCTGACCATTGTACTGCAGGGCTGCTTGGAAAGCAGCCTTGAGACCTCAGTGAACCACACTGGCTAAATAAAGAATGAAGCAGAGTGCCAAACCCGGAGTCCCTGCCAGGATCGTATCTTCTCATATATCACTGCCTGACGTTCCACAAACGGCGGTTTATGTGGCGTATAATGTGACGATCAACTACTTCAAATAAACAGGGTTAGGGGGATGTATGACGGGAGGACTTTGTACCTTCTGCTTGGAGCCTTCCTTCAGGGTGATCCAGTCTTCGCCGTTAGAGCTCACGTCAACTTTGTATGACTTCACAAAGTACTTCTTCTTGGTCTCCTGAGAAATGGCGCCCTGCAACCCAATGGCAGAGACAAAGCGCAGGAAACCGAGATCAACCTGGGGAAAGAGGGAGAAAACCGCAGAGTTAACTTTCTGCAAACCATCCAAACTCTAGAACAGCCGGAGATGTCTCTGCTCAAATCTGACTCAACCAGAACCACAACACAACGTTTATAATCTGAACCTGATCCAACAAAATTCGGTCCAAACCTGACCTGAACCAGATGTTCACAAACACAAACACTGGTTATCATATTAGAATGGCTGTACGCACACAGGTCCTGGCATTTGAGACTTCATTGCTAACAACATGAGAGACTCCAGACTGCCAGATTAAAAAGTACTTAAGGTAGTAAAAGATGTGACAAAGAACTGAGAGAAAGACTGAACGCAGGAGATGTTTAAGGGGTCCATATCTTAGATCTTTCTTGGGACTGTGTGGATTTATGGACTGTAAACTGCCATAATTCTTTTTACGTGGCTGTTTTCCGAATTGTCTTTGAATTAGACCAGCTGTTGTTGTTATTACACCTTTAAAGCAACATTATGAAGCATTTTTAACAGCTTCAGAATCATGTTGATGCTTCACTGACTGTAGTAGGAAGGATGGCGTCATTGATGGCTGCACAAGTTTTCTTGAGAGAACTGCATAAAGCTGCATAACCCGAGGCCTACTTGTGTAATATCCTGCAGCATGACTATACCGCCTCAGTCCACATGCTCCATCAGTATCTCTCATCTTGTCAAGAAATGCACGTTTAAGGCATGTCTTCCCTACAATGTGCTGCTCCATGGCAGTGTTGTAATGTAAACCACCAATTTTAGGCATAGCATGTACATAACCTCTGTTCTGGCTAGCCTATATCATGCCTCATTCCAAAAGCAGTCTGGGCTCAAACACTCCTTACAACGTCAGCGTGAATGGATGGGGCTAAACTGCTGTAGGCTCAAAAGACCGTTTACTTTCCATGGTGGACTACATTAACCGGGGAGTGAATGGTATCTTGTGGAACTTTACCAGTCTTTAAATATGAAATCACCCTCCTTTATCTGTATTTTTCCATGATATAGTGGAAGAGGAGCTTGAATCCGACCCAAATCCGACAGATATTTGAGAGACGATGTCTAAACTGAACAAACCTAATGGGAATATTCAGGTCCTGTAGGCTTTAGACAAACCTTTCAAGCTCTACAGTGAGACCTGTCTACTGTAAAACACCTAGGCCCACTTTCAGAGCCTCTGTGGAGATGTAGAAGGTATGATTGATTTCATGAATCTCAATTTAATAAAGGACGGCAGTGGTGGTGACGATTTAATTTCCTGTGATAGGACACAGGAGCTTATTGGATAAATGGAAGATATGGTGCTTCGCTGGCTACATGACTAAAGCGGTAAAAATAATGTATAAAAGAGGATAGATTTTCAGATGCGCGCGGTATTAAAAAATGAATGCTTCATAAAGGAATCATGAGCTCTGCTGGCATTACGGAGGCCTAGGAGTGAAGAGCAAGAGAGAAAGTGAGGAAGGCTCGTGGTTACTGGCACAGGCTGAATGTACAGGCAGTGTGTGTATGTGTGTGTAAGGCAGTTATAGCTCGCAGCTGTAGCAGATTTCTAGATTTGCAGACTGTGCACTTTTCTGGTCTGAAATTCTAGATAGACCAGGCAGGAGCATGCCTGTTAAACTAGGGTTGCTTCAGACACACACTGTGGTTCTGACTGTGTTTTATGACAGTACTGTACATCCTGTTATCCATGAAAAACACATCCCCTCGTGTCACTGCCTCACTCCCTGTAGGCACAGTTAGACTAGACTGCACATGCTTAGACCTAAGCAGAGCTTACATAACCATGACCTGGACTGTGGACTGATTGATTTTGCAGTTTCTGCGCTTGGCTCCTTAAGAGCTCTGCTCTTAACAGTTAAGGACACAGAAATGAATTTGCGTTATTACTTGGCTTTGAGCAGCAGTTTACCAGAGCAACTTACCTCCCAACTTATAATGTACTACACTACAGCAGACCCTCTACTGTTCCATATGCATCAGTGTATTGTGTATATACAGTACACAGATGCATCTTACATACATACAAACAGCCAGAAATAAAAGTTGGGAGAGGGAGAGGAAGAGGGAGAAAGAAGTTGGAAGAGAGGGTGAAGGAAAAATTGAGAGAGTCAGGAGAGAGAAGTACAGAAAGTTCAGAGAAAGGAGACATAGAGAGAAAGAGAGAGAGAGAGAGAGAGAGAGAGAGAGAGAGAGGGAGAGAGAGAGGGAGAGAGAGAGAGAGAGAGAGAGAGAGAGAGAGAGAGAGAGAGAGAGGGATGGAGAGATAAATAGAGATAGCTAAAAAAGAGAGGGAGAGCTGGGAGAGAAAGAGAGAGAGAGAGAGAGAGGGAGAAATAGAGAGAGTTGAGAGAGATTGAGGTAGAAATAGAGAGAGAGAGAGAGAGTGAGGGAGAAATAGTGAGAGTTGAGAGAGAGAGAATTGGGAGGGATATAGAGAGAGAGAGGCTGCTTGCGTGTTGTGCATTATCAGTAGAAAAGCCAGACTGACAGTGGTGCTTCTCTGTCCTCTGCTGGATTTGTTGATTTTGTGACACTAATATAGAGTAAAGCGAGCTGAAGGAGAGACAGTGCTTTGCAGAGGTGCTTGATCGAATGCCCTGCTAAAAACAGAGACAAGCAGCTGATGGAAGTTCACAATGCATCAGTGGGGAGCTTTGACACTAAGTTAGCTTTAGACACTCATGCACTGCGGGTGGAGCAAGCTCCAAATAACCACCAAACAGCAGAGATGAAGATGCTCCCCTGAGGACCATCACTTTCATCATCTAGAAATTGAGGTCACGCCACGCGCAGGCCCGCTCTCAAGACATACCACTTGAGAAGCCAACGCTTTCAGCAGTTTTTAGAACCTGCATTGTGTATCAGGGACATGCAGTTATTAAAGGACAGCAGTCTCCAGACAGCGGCCATGGTAACCGCACATGAAAATCCTGGATGGCTGAACGTGACAGGATTAGGCAGAGCACTGCTGGCTGTTTTTCTTGCTGTGAATTTCATTTCATATTATACAGTCAGTCTACTGTAACTTCCAAGACATCCATGCTAAAGACTAAAACAGATGGAACTGAGTACCAGTTTCTCCGGCTTTCTTTTTCTAACCTCTGTTTTTTAAGTGATGCAGTCTACTGTTCTCGCTGTCTCAGAGAAGGGCTGCCTTATCGTATAAACTCCTCTGTCTCACAGCGTCTTAATTTTTAATAAGATCGAATAAACACCCACATACTGACAGGCAAGTCTGCTCTGAGCTATGTATAGGAGTCTTTGTGTGTCTAGATAGAGTTGGGCCTGGGGATTTCCAGAATGGACCTTCAGCTTTATCTTTTCACTGAAAAAAATCCAATCTGGGATTTATATACTGGACCATAGATCTGGAATAGTCACCAGCACTAAGTCCCACCATGTCTGATGGGACCTGATGATTTTTTAATAATATTTCTTTCTGTCCGTTAGCGAGTCTCAGTGTAGAGCTTGCTGTTGAAATATACATGGCCTAAAGGGCAGGCATGTGGCCTGAGTGGAAGCTGACTAGAGAAAAGGAGAACTGATCAGAGATGTGGAGAGCAGAAACAGATCTGAGATCAGAGAGATAGTCTCAAGGAGAAAAACACCCTGGATCAATTTCAATGACCCAGCTGATTCCAAGTCATCCAAGCCGAAAAGAGAGAGAAGGAGAGAGAGAGGGAGACTGGATGAGAAACATAGATAATGGAATTCATGAATACAAAAAAGAGATGGTGAGATGGAGAAGATGAGGAATCAGGGCAGTCACTGTTACCCACTATAGCTAGCGGAAAATGCTCTGGTTGGGCCAGTGACTGCAGAAAACATGGACGCTGTGGTTCAATTCCTTTCCATTCTACAGAAATGAAGCCAAAACTGTCCACCATGTTGTTAAATTTGTAACCAGAGTCTGCACAGTAGAGACCAGAGGCAGAGCCAGACTCGCCTACTCATTCGGTAGACCAGCTCCCTCCTCCCAGACCTAGCGTATCTCAGACCGCCTTCATTGAGCTTAAAGTGCAAAAGCAGAGCTTTTTCCCTCAGATTCCTAGTTTGTCCAGTAAGTTTGATGTTTCAACAGTAAAAGTGCAGCTCATGGAAATTTCTAAGAGTAACCCCGCCTTCTTATGATACAGCAGAATAAGGTTTTAAAAACTAGGGGTTTTCTGGGAGAAAATGTGCTGATATTAGCATTAAATGAAACCAACTCAAAACGAAATTCATGGTTACATGGAACAGCATGAGGGATCAGATATGGGATTCCCCGAGATAATGAGGAACTATGCAAAAGCTTTCCAAATGCCTGCCATACTAATACATATGCATGTATTGTGCATTTCCCAGACCCTGACTTTTTCACAGAACACCATGAGCGCACCATTAGTATACTGACCAATAGTTCCTTATATGATCTGACATGAACCCCAAGCCCACAGCCTGGGAAACTTCAGGTCAAACATTCTTGACAGTTCTTGAAGTAAAAACATTTAGCAATTTGTGAAGGTATGAGTGTGTGTGGTGTGGTTAAAGAAAGAGAATAGGTTCCCAGGCGAGAGTCAAACCTGTTGGAGACTGTAACCATTGTGAGAAAGCGTGTAAGTTGGAACCTCCATGTCCCTTGAGTATTATTCATTTTCAGGCCGTGCTGACCCAGCAAAAACCTGCGCCAATTTTCTGCTCTCCATTCTTCTTTGTTCTCTTTTTTTCAGATTTGAAGGATTTATATAAGAGGGAGGGGCTGGAGAAATGCCAATCATCAGACAAATGCACTAACACAATCTAAGGCCCGGAGTGTAATTTACACCTCACAGGGCCACACACCCTTTCCCACGACACATCACTCATTTAATCCATGGCGATGCAGCCCAATTCGATTAAAGATAAAAAACAAACCATCTCGTGTTTCCTTATTGGGAGGAGCCCCAGAAGTGTTTTTAACTTTACAGAATTCCCACAACTACAAACTGGTACATGAGGACATCACAGTTCTCCCTTCTATTACAGAGAAGCCTTTTCAATGAGCCTACCACCTACCAAGGTTAACAGGGAAAGCATAGCCACAGGTTACCCCTCACCATGTAATAGACCTAAAATGCCCTGTGGGTAAGAATGCCTGACCCTGGATCAGCCTCTACCCTTTTTCATATCCAAATGAATGCAGTTCAGTAACTGGGAAAACTGCTTGAGCTCAGTATTATTGGTTGTGGACTGAAAAAAGGATAACAGTGAAGAATCCCCAATGATAATGTAAAGTAGGCCAAGACAAGGCTTACATCAGTAGCACTTTGATTCTTCGAGAGTTAAAACAGCTCTGATCTTGGATCAGCAGTTCTTTTCCCAATCTTAAGTATGACCAGTGAGGTGTAAGAGCTAGATCTGGCAGAGGATCAGCCCTCCCAACCACAGAGAGCTTCAGTCATTGCGCTAAATAAGAACAGAAAGGCAAGAACAGAATTAGCCTCATTTTGCTTTGTAGGCTGCCAGTTAAGCCTTGTGTGCAATTAGATTAACAGGGAGGGTGTGTATGTGTGGGTGTGCGTGTGTGTGTGTGTGCGTGTGTTTCACCACACTGGGGGTGTGCTTGTGTGTGTGTGTCTCTATGTGTGCGTTTGATGAGACTACTCTGGTGGCAGTGGATAACACAAATTTGCCGTAATCCTCCCTTAACCCTGTCGCACACTTAATAAACTTTCTCCATAACCCCACCACACACTCATTACGTGTTCTCCATGGTGAGTGTGTGGCATTAGCTGGACTGTTTCTTCGGGCTATGGAAGTTCTGGTCTGGCTGGCAGAGTCTGCTACGGTGGTTTAGTTTAGTTGAGAGAATTCAAAGGGCCTTGGAGCTTCAAAAGCTGATCCCAACTGTTTGTTTCTCTGGTAATAGCGCTTGTGGGAGGGTGTTCAGCTCACTAGGAGGGTTTTAAAAAAAAAATCTTTTCCCTGTCTAAGGAGAGAAAACACAGCCGCATCCCCCCTCACACGAATGTGGGGGCTGAATGCATAATTTGGCGACGTGGGGAATTATACTGAGTTTTTCTCTTCGTTTGGCTCTTCTTATTTGCAATTCCTTTAGAGCAGAAAAAAGGGAAAATAGTCCTCAACATAGCTGATCATTAAAATCACAGATTGTCCTGCATGTCTCAAATTCAAATACCATCTGGCAGAGGTCAGCCAGGTGCAGTCAGTGGAGAGGAACTGAAGGGCAGAGCAGGGAGTCACTTCAGCCTCAGCCAAGCAAACACAAACTGGGGCCGGCTGCTACCCCAGGCCAAAGATCTCGTCATCCATCAAACCCTACCTCTGCTTCTCCGACTTCACCCATCAGCACCTGGCTGCCACGAAAGGCTTCTCTAAAATTCCATTAACTACAGGTATAATTAATTTGCATTTTCATGAAAATTGTATTAGTGCACACTGTGAGACCTATGGGCTCCTCAAAGACCTCCCATCCATCACCGAATTTACCTGCCGGAATTAGCCTGTGTTATTTTTAGCACTCTGGCACCTCTTTCTCGTGGCATTAAATTATGCACATGCTCTTGAGAGGTGATCATCTATTTCTGAGACAGTGAGGAACGAGATGAGCCTGGCTAAAAGGGCGAAAGATATGCATGCATCTATCCAGGGAGGGAAATAGTAATAAAAAGGAGCAAGCTTTGGTGTTTCATTTCTTTAGCATTTAGGTCCAATGGGCACTAACAACAAGCCACTTCAGAGGTTTCATCAATTTGTCAGTCAGTTTATTGGCTGGTGTATGGAGTCAGCAGCCTGGATCGAGCTGTTTGGGCATGTCTTTTGTCTCAGTATCAACTTTGGCTCACAGAACACTATTATGTGGTTAGCGCTCATATCTTACGTGATTGGGGCCAAGCATAAATAAGACAACAATGAGCTGATCGATGACTGATCGAGGATTTTGGCAGGCCGAGGACAGGACTGGCAGTATGAGCAGTCCGTCCTTTATTACAAGCTAATATATTTATGTATTGTTTATTTATATTGTTAGTGTTATGCAAAGACCTTGCATCTCCAAAACAGCAATTTTACAGGAGAAGAAAAAACCCTTCTTAACTTTCAGTAAAATTCAATGATATTTTATTCCAAGTAATTTTGGAGCATTTCTATTGGTCCATTCATCACGAAATTCTGACACAATGTAAAGACCAACTATGCAAAAAACTATCCAGATCCAAATTATGTCAAAAGGTAAAAAACTAGATACATGGCTTCTAGGCAAGAGCACTAACAACACTAAATGAAACTCTCTTGCAGGGCAGCTGCAGCAAAAACAACCCTCTTCCAGTGATAGGATGTGACTAGCACAGGTGTGGTGCTAGCAGGGCGGCCCAGTCTGACACCAGCGCCACAGGCTTCATCATCAGAGACTCTCATGTTAATTACAGGCACACTGTCTAATTACTCTTCAGCTGGCAGGCCGACAGCTCCTGTCTCAAAATAGAAGCAGCTAATACTTTAATTGAAGAGGAAGAGCTAGGCACAACAATGGAGAACGGACGTAGCCGCGTCCCGTTGACCGCGGCTAATTGAAAGCACATTCTGACGGCAGGCAAAGAAAAACAGGATACGGTCGAGCGCGCTGTTACAGCGGCTGACACACTGCCCCTTCCTCTCGCTCAGACCATTTCAAGATAAACGAACGCTTAGTGGCCAGCGAGGAATGTTTTCTTCAGGGGAAGTCTATAATTACTGCCTGATTCAATGGCCTTTGCAGGAATTCCAACTTTTATTTTCTTTGCAAAATGAGTCTGGAGCTGAAGACGATGGCATAATGGTCGGGTAGAGGGGTCACTCTGATTGCCTGGCACTTTCCCTCCTCGGCCCCATCAATCAAGCCATGACGTTAGAGGTCTACTGGGCTGTGAGAGAATACGAAAGGCCTGCAATGAAACTTAGGCACTTATTGTTTTGAACACTCTGCCCTCCTGCCTGATTCATTTCTGAGAACCAGACGAAGGCAAACATCCTCCTGTGGTGCTTCAGGAGAAGGACCCTCGTGTCTCTTTGATTTCTCTCCCGATCAAACCATTTGCGGGAACAGCACGGAACAGAGAGGCAGTGTCTATATAAATGAACCACTGCGTATTCAAAAGGCCAGCTCATATATGCTAATGCGGAGACACCGACAAGAATGCTTATAAGGTTGTGATTAATAAAACAAAACATGACATCCACCATGAGAGACCTGCATCCTTCTATTAGTAGAGAGGCACTTTCAAGTATTGACAGTTAACTTTTTTCCTCGGAATAAGGATGTATTATTCATGCGTGTTCTTTGATCAATGGCGTCTGTCGGAGCGAGTAAGTCGGACTTAAGATCTCGCACTGCTTCCTCGCTCACACTCAGGCCTTTCGCTGCTTCATGGTGCTTTGCTGCCTGACAGAACACATTCCTCATCACACTCTGTTCTCGAGGGATGGGAAATTGTCTTTCCCGGAGAATCCCTAAGGGGCCCACTGTTTTTTAGGTTGTAGCATGTCTCTCAAAAAGACATCCACTTCCCTCAGTGAGTCTCAGTGAATGTGTTGTGCAGACGCGCATGTCTCCCCGGCCTCCGTCATGCTTTAGCCAAGGCTTCCGATTGAAACCAGGCCGACTCCATGAACGCAACAAATGTGCTGAACCTTCGAGAAGGCCGTGTTTTTTGGGTGCACAGCATGTCCGAAAAATCCACAACTGATCGATGGTTCAGCGCCTCATGGGGACGGGCTTTCAAAGAGAGTTCAAAAAAAATATGAGCCCTGAGCCATCTCTGATCTTTCAAGCTCTTCTACTGCTAGTGCATGACTTGGCAAAGCTCCCCGAGACCATTCTTCTTGCTTCTCCTATCACTCATAAGGCAGAGCTCTCAATGGACAGCTGTCTGTTCATCTCGACGTAGTAAAAGCAGTCTATTCTTTGGGCAGCTAGATGGGTTACCAACAATTCAAGGCCAAGCTGCAGCTCAAAAGCAGATGCCGGACTGAATCTGGACTGGATTTCGAGGGGATTCAGAGTGAACATAGATGACAAAGGCTGGCTCTCCAATAGAATAACACACAAGAGACGCGTAGCTATGAATTAAAAAGTGGCTGCCGCGAATTACACATCTGCTGCAAATTGCCATTGGGAGAATTAATGAAATAAATAATAAATTGCTGATATGAGTGAGAGGCGATGGAGGAGGGATGAGAGGGTGATTTGTGCATGCTGAGTGGATCGAGCCATTAGAGGGCGAGAGATTGTTGTTGTGGCTCACCGACAAGTTTAATGAAAGCGTAATGAAGAATTCCTCTCTTTTAATAATGCTTCTTATAATTAAACCGCTCCACACGTGCAGGTCGAGAGAGTGAAGAGAGGAGAGAGGAGAGAGAGAGAGATGGGGGGAGAAAAGGACTTCTTTAAATTATAAATCACTCATCCTCGCTCTTTCTCGGCAGGACTCCAGCTTTGTTCCCTTGGAAACAGATGTGCGGGGCTCAACTTTGACATCTGATTGGCCGAGAGGGAATAGAGGGGTATTGCAGTTCAGGGCTGAAACAGAATACTGTTTGATTTGCCTGAAATTTTCCCTGCCCAAAATAAAGCACCCTCTCTAATCAATACTCTTCAGAGGATTCCGAACGGCTGCAGAATCCAGCCTCTCCGGCTCGGTGGGAGACAGTCCATTTAGAGTTTCATTAAAACCTGAAAATGACTAAACAAGTTCAGTAAGCAGAGAGGGCTGCTTAATTACACTACATAAAATATGAAGTGGCAAGAGTGAAGCGGCGCGGAACCGCTACGCTGAGTGAACGAAGAAAAGGCGATTTTTCCCTATTTTTCTCCCACAGCCATCCATTAAAGAAACTCATTTACAGCCAGAGCAGAAAGCAAAGCATTAGTCAGGCTCATCTGGAGCTAGATACGTACGTTCCACAACATTGTGGCTCCAGCTTTGGGGGTCTTGTTTTAAGAAGACGATCCAAAGCAGCCACAAATGCACGCAAGCAGTTGTACTGATATGAAGACCCTTCGGCTGGAATCTTGTGGTCTGTAAAACGAGCAGAGTTGATTATCGATTGCCTTTCAGAGCTACATCTCAGTAGAGCAGTGGTGTAGTCCACTCTATCAGACTGAAGACCCAATCAATGCCATATTGAGAGGATCCAATAAACCACAAGCCTGCCGAGTCTTTCAAGACAAAGGCAGTTTTAATAGGGAGGAAACCAGGAAGATGGACAGATAGAAAGAGAGAGAGAGGGGAGAGGGAAGGAGACAGGAGAGTAGACAGACCACCTCTTGTCTGGGCTCCACATTGTCTCCTAGAGGCTTTTCTCCCTGCCTCTCTCTCTGGCCATTCCATGGCATGACGGAATTCCCCTCTAAACATGGAAGTCGATGCACAACCCTGCCACTACAGCCTCTTGAGAATTCTTCTCGGGACAAGCTTTCTGCCTTGCAGGAAGTGCTAGAGAGTGCATGCACGCACCCCAGTCTTCCCCAGTCAAATGCAGCCTGGAACACTATGGTTCCTCGTTCCCGCTGGGCCAAGGGCCCCTTCAATTGAATCAATTAGTCTGCAAAGCTAGAACACGGGGCCTCCAGGACAATATTTTGATAGCAATAAAGAAAAGTTCCTTTATGGACCTCCCCGAGCAAATATTTTGGCTGTGGGTCGGCTCTGTTATTAGCCCCCTGAGGAGACTGTTTGGCCCAAAACTTTCCAGAGAAGTGAAGATTGTAAAATAAATAAGTGGAGGTCTGAGATTTGACGATGCCCGTGGGCTTTGGGTTAGAGAAAGAACCCAAACATGCTGAAAAAGAGCCTTCTGAGGTCCTACACAGTCTGTTGGGAGCATTGTCATCATGTCACCGCAATGAGCACAGCCCAGATTTTTCTTTTTTCACCAAAGTGCCAAAACTAAAATCCTTTGAAGATGTTTCCTCGGTGTAGGACAACGCTTGTTGGAACTTGCTGGTACAGTCTGGGCCAAAACAGGTAAGAGGAGGTGGCTGTCCCTCAAACATTCCTACTACACATCTCACTCCTGAGGTTAGAAAAGTGCATCTATAATGTGGGTCTGTGGGACTGTCATGTAGCCTACGGTGATTCATCACAGTTTAAGGGTGTGCCAAACAAACCGCTGGTTGCCCGCGAAGGAGGAAATTCATTAGAGACTCATCACTGCTGGCTTTCAAGAAAGAACCACACAGCCGCGCCAAAAGAGTCAGAAAAACGGCAGGGTCGCGTTTAGCTTGGACGGCAGTCAGCCGATCCATCATAATGCTGGAAATCCAGATCATCCTACTTGTACTGGAAGAGTGAGAGTGCCCTACAAACCCTGTCCAAGCTTCACAAAGTGCATGAAGATGCAGACGCTCTTACAGAGATTTTCTCTGCCAACGACAAATCCTTTCAATGTTACTAATTCAAGGCACTACGTGATCTATCTGACAGTGTGTGTGTGTGTGTGTGTGTGTGTGTGTGTGTGTGTATGTGAATGTGTGTATCCTCCAGTACCTGAATCCATTCCTTGTTGGAGTCTTCCAGAGGTGTCCAGCCGTTTTCAAAATTGTTGAGTCTAGAGCGTTCTGGAGACCAGTTGGCATTGTACTGGGATGAAGACACGATCTGGTCTGAGGGGATCTCGCCAGACTCTACACCCAGTGGCTCCATGCAGTCGAAGTCTGAAAAAGAGAGAGAAGGATAAAAAAAAGAAAACAGTTAACTGGAAAGTTACAGACAGGTTCCAAAGAAAGCACACATCACCTTCCACCCCAACCCAGAGGCTTTCTCCTGGGAGTGGGTCACTCAAGCATGCAGCACTCTCCATCTCTGGTGACCAGAATAACACATAAGCTCTCTCCTCCTCCTCTCTTTCCCCTCTCTCTCTCTCTCTTTCTTACTCTCTCTCTCCATGAAAAGTTCTATTTAATGGAAGCACTTTGGGAGTGTACTACATTAAGACATAAAGCTTTATTCATGAAACATTCAGTTTAAGCTCCTAACAAAAGCAGCAAGAGGAGTTATGGAGAAAATGCAGGAAGTTTGCACCCGGTCGGAAAAGTTCCTCTCTAGGCATTTTATGTCTCTGGCTCAGGTTAGGCCTGCTTTTCCTCAGAGCTAGCGCTGAAAGAATGGAAAAATGGAAAGGCCGTATATCAATCTTAATATCTACCCCACCACCCAGGCAGGGGCATCTCGGGCTGTTTATGTTGCTGTGGGGCAAATGACTAGAGGCATGCTGTCCCAGTGTCCTGGGACAGAAAGGTCAGCCTGAGTTCAAGCCATCACCGTCCACAGGGGCACCGTCCAGACGCTCACAGACAGGGTTGGAGGGCTCCATGGGGAAAGATGACCCGAGAGATGAGCTAATTAAGTGACCTGAGGTCAGCAAACATAAACACATGCACACGCACAAACTGAAACACTACATGAGTGAGATCACACTGATTAACGTTGCAGCTGAGGGCCTGAACCAAGAGCAGAGACATGCGCCAAAAGCCCAAACATAATGAATTCGGAGTTTGTACAGATACAATGTCGAGACGTGGGCTTGTTCATATGATCCAGATGTGTTATATATATTATTATAGTCTGAGGAAAACCTTGTAGCTGTGAATAATAACTGTCAATTGAAGTTAAAGGAATGAGCTTTTATTCCAGGTCATTTTGGTCCATCCAGCAAAACATGAGCACGTAATGCAAAAACTGAAAAGCAGCAAAAAAGGAGACACACGTTTAATGTTATGAACACCTATTTAAAAAAGAGTTTTCCTTATTATCCACACTTTAGAATAACAGCTATAAATACAAGACATCAGAGCTATAAAATAACACATACAGAATTGTCCATCAACTTCACCACTCATCGTCACACAAAAATCGGCTTGCCATCTCCAAAACCTTCAAAACTTTCAATAGACGTCAATGTAAAAGTCCTTTTTTGAGTGTTTCTATTGGTCCATATATCATAAAAGACCTCCTATTACCTCAATATGTAAACACTGCAACTGATCATCAGTACCTAAGGACAGGCTTCAGTATATGCTGTGCTATCACTGGTTTGCCGTAAATGAAAGCACATCCTATTACTTTACATGAACAAATAATGGCAGATTTGTGGAGTACTGGAGTAAAAAGTAGAGTATCTGACTTAACGCAAGAGTGAAAGTAACAGCTTCAACTGAAAGCCTACAAACGCTTCAGTAAAGTACAAATAATTGAAAACAAAGTATTTTAAGGACAATAGTGAAATACTTCATTACTGTCCACCACTGACTTGAGACAAATGCATTCAATCAGTATCCAAACTTTTGACTGGCAGTACTAGTTAATTAGCCCTGGTGCACACGCACTAATGCGGAGTAGATGAGTATACTCTCACACTGCAGCTAAGTGCCTGAAGCAGCATTCACACACACACACACACACACACACACACACACACACACACACACACACATACACACACTTCATGGCCTAGAGACGATGGTCTGGGCACTTGTAACAGATGGAGCGAGCATCTGTGTTAGCTGATAGACAGCAGTTTGAGCAGCTCACACTGACTGTTCACACACTGCATCTCTGTATCTTCACACTCGCACACACACACACACACACACACACACACACACACACACACACACACACACACACACACACACACACACACAGCATTACTTGCGCTCTCTCTCTCTCTGCCTTTCTCATCTTCTCTAAATGCTCTACACAAAAATAAAGGTGCTACAAAGGGTTCTTTGAGCGACTGCATAGAAGAACCACGTTGGATGTGTGAGAGATTTGAAGTGTGAGGAACCTCTGGAACCCTAGGTTCATTATTCTGTTACTAATCCTAATGCAGGGTCCTGTTTTAGGGTCTAATTATGGGAGTGCTGCAGTTATGAAGGTGAAGAACTAAAGGGTGGGCCTACGTCCAGGGTCTAAGCACCTTTTTTGATTTGTGTGATATTTCTGAAAGGCACTCTGCTCAAACACCATCACATTTCTTCTTCACTTTGACACGTCTCCTAGCTTCTCTCTCTTTCTCTCTGTTTACTTCTTTAATCACTCCCTCGTCCTGTTTCACTCTCTTCAGCCTCTCTCTTGGAATAATCAGTAAATCACTCAGAATGCAGTCAGCAGATAAAGCAGTTACGTTTCTGTGCCTCTCTCACTTGGGGGATGAATATTTAACATTGGGCCATCTCTTCGGCTGTGTATCGGCGCCTCCTCCACAGCACCCTGCCCAGGCACAGAGGAGAGGAGGAGGCCCATGGAATGTAAATTTATGGAGGTGATAAATAATTGATAACCTGCGTCTGCCCCTCACGGCTCCAGCCGAGAAGAAACAGAAGAAGCTCCAGCAGAAGAGAGTGAAGAAAGGCATTAGCTACATGATTTACATGATTTTCAAGGGACTAACAGGGGATGCGAGTATTAAAAAGGATCCAGCTTTTTTTGACGGTTGTTGCAATGAGTTCTTAATTTCAATGCTGAAAAAAAATTAAATCTTCTATCGTGATTTTTTTTAATGCACTCGGAGAGAGAACGGGAAAACCACTGATATTAAGGGAGGTATGGTATCAGCTATCCTTTCTACTGGGTGAACATTTCATGGTGAACCATGAACCAATAGAAATGCTCCAAAATGTCTTTCACGTCGACTTTCTTTGAAAGTTAAGAGGGTTTCTTTTCCTTCTCTGTATCTGGAGATACAGGGTTTTTGCGTGACAGCAACAATATATAAGATATACTATGAAAGCAGCTTTAGGACAACATTCATAACTAACAACCACAGGCCTCCAGGCTCGACACAACACTCCCCAAGAGAGGCGTAATCTGATTTACGAGGGTGCGGTGCTCATGGATATTCTTGTGGTGGTACATTTACAAATGAAATGTAATTTTTAGTCACAACATTTCTCAAATTGGGGTGAAGAGGTGAAGCCCCTGGGTTACTGCGTAAAAGAAGTGGCAGGGAGCTGCCTGGTAATATGGTTGCATTCATGTGTATGTGTGTATGTGTGTTAGCTAGCTTTCATAAAGCGGAGGAGATGGGCCATGACTCCTAACACATTCACTTAATGAAAGAGGGCCGCAGCTGAGCAGGACGTGGTGATTTAATAACTTCCCACGATGCCTCATGTTATCTGTGCATGGAGTGGGTATGAGTGTGAGTGTGTGTGTAAAACACACTCTCTGGGTTATCATTTATATTGCACAGGCTATTACATACAGGGCCGCATGGGATGAACAGTGCAGAATGGCTGCATCTCTAACGAATGGCTAACAAAAACACTGGTTGTCTAAAACTGTGTAAAACTCTCAAACATTAAGGTGTTTTAAAGAGATATCTGAGTGCTGCCAGATAAGAACCACTTGTGGTCCCATAAAGAAGCATATTTGTCATAGAGATGTGGGTGAAGTACCTTTTAAAGGTTTAATAAGTGGATGTAAGTGTTCTTTACCAGTTTACTCATAGTTCCTTATGGGACCAAAAGTGGTTCTTCAATGGAATCACTTAAAGAACCCCAAGAAATGATATGAAATCACAGTAGAAATGGCCTGAAAACCCTTCCTTCTGAGGAGATACCAGGTATTTCTCTGACAGTGATGATACAGTATGATGCTGTGTGGTTACTGACCTTCAGGTACAGTCCTCTCCACCACAGTGAAGTTAGCAGAGAAACCTTCCTTAGCGATAGCACTGTCTGTGTTGATTGTCAAGGCCAAGATACCGGTGTAGGAGATGATTCTGCCTGGAGTGTTCTGTCCACAGTACCGGCCGATGTATGGTCCCACTGCAGAGAGAGAAAGAGAGAGAGAGAGAGAGAGAGAGAGAGAGAGAGCAGAGAACTGAATTTAAAGTGAGCTGCAACACAAACTAAAAAGTATTTCTTCATTCTTCTTAAAACAGTATTTCTTCATTTTTTAGGGATGAAAATATTGATACTGGATGCACTATTCAACCCCATTACTATATGCTTGGAAGTATGTGGGCGGTGGTGGTTACATCGTTTGAAATAGACATATTCAATTTTGTATGTAAAGGAAGTGTAAATGAGCCTGAAGTCTAGTGTAGTCACCAAAACCCACACTAAGAACTAACAGTAACACATGAAGGCTAATAACTGGTTTAATAGCCAGCATCAGAAAAGAACTATGGAATAATTGCCCTGTTATGGAATGTGTGCTGCTTAGGCCAGGATTTGCAGAGCAGAAGGACACACATGCACAGCGGGCATTGACTTTGGTTGACCTCCTAAAGAGACGTGGGAAATCCGCCGCACGCTTTCCACACCCCATTGTCACCATAATAATAAAAGTAAAGGCAGAAAAGTGCTGTTGAGCAGAAGGCAAAGGCCTTGGTCTGACTCTGGCTCTTTACAGTCATAAATTCCAGGGCTCTTTGTTAAAGCCTGGGCTGGTTTGGTCCCGAGGCAATTGCTGGTCACAGCCCAATAACTTCCCAAAAGTCTCTCCAAAAGAAAGGAGAGGGAAAAAGGCATAAGACAAATGAAGAAAGACCAAAAAAAAAGAGAAAGAGGAGGGAATGGCATGAAAGAATGGCAGTAAACGCATGGCCCGACACACGTTTCATTGAGCAGAGTCAATGAGTGTGCCTCAAATTCAAGAAAAAGAGTTGGGGCGGGGGAAAGGTAGTTAAAATAAATGTAAGTGGAGAGAAAAAAGAACAGCATAATTAAGAAGCCTAGCGTTAGCCAGCCTGTCTGTCCCCAGTCGATCTCCCTTTCTTGTTCTTTCTCGGCTATCTCATTCTCTCACTCATATCTGATTAGCAGCTCTATGATCTGAGGAAAGCGACACACTCCTGCTTGACTGAGCGCATGCTCCATTCACGCTCCTACAGATGAAAGAGACCGGTCAGCTGTGTGTGTGTTCTCAAACTGACCAGATAGATTAATCGTAGCAGGACTTTGTAAGAAGTAGGACCATGCATTCCAGATGTGAGCTGGTGTGTGTTTAGTTTTAAGCTGCCGAGACTCTCCACGCTGTCTACAGCCAGAATTATCTGCATGACTCAGTGCGGGCTATGAAATTTTTAATATCCACTCCGCAAACCCAGGCTCCTGCCTGCTAGTTCCCCAAGAGCAGGGACTGCGTCATGCCCTCTGTCTGAGACATGTTTGCTTGCAGACTGTCTCTATAGGCTAATTTCATACCTACTAACGTCTTGGCAGGACCTTTCCCAACTAATCTACTGGATCTACGCTACATGTCCAAATGTTTGTGGACACCCCATCTACGGAAAGCATTCTGATACTTTAAGTTGCACCTATTGCTGACACAGATGTGCAGATGCACCTTTATTTGTAGACTGTATTTAAGAACAGTAATCACAATTAGTCACCATTAACAGTTCAGCTCAGGTCCCATCTTAAAATGATGGCATATATTGAAGCTGCTAAGCTAAGCTAAATAATAATAGTCAGAAAGCTAAAATAAAATAAAGAAAGAAATAAAATTAAAACATGTCCAGGTGCTGGCTCTCCAGGTCTGTAAATCTGCTTCAAGAGTGGGCAGTGGAGTGGGGGATTACCCCCCTTGTTCCCGTAGAGCTCCATGGGAGCCCTGTCTCGCGTCTCCCAGCCTTTCCACGCTAATGCACTATTGATTGGTGTGGCTCCACAGGTAATGCAGCTCGAGTCTGGGTTGGAGAAACAAGTAGCGGCGAAACCTCAGAGCCTTCAGCCTTGCCTTGAAAACCCTGCTTTTCACCTCCCCCATCCCCACTTTCAATGTGGCAGAACACACATGAAATGCCCGCATGACCACCTATGGTTATTTGTCTATTTCAGGTCCTTTAACAGATGATCCTCAGATCTCTGATAAAACATCTCACATCTTCTGACAGCCACTGTTTTCCATTACAGCTTAAGTGTTAGCTACAGTAGCGCTCTAGCTAAGGGTATTTTCTGAGTAATAGTGGATAAGAGTGTCTGCTAAATGGCTTTAAGGTAAATGTAATGAAGTGTGCTTTAATGCCACATGAATGTTTGAGCTGGAGAAACAGAAGGTTGATAAATGGCATTTCGTCTATCTTCAAAATCGAGAACTATCACAGATTTCTATCCCAGGTGCCACCTTTTCGTGTTCTTCTCCACCTCTAAAAATAAAATGGGTGATAATAAAGTGTAATCTGGAGAAAGCCTTTGGGGGTTGGCAGTCTTCATTCCTAATTTGGATGCCAGTCTGCTTGTGATAGCCTTGTAGGAGCTTTCACAGATAAGAAGAACAAGACAAGAACACAGCCTTCAGATCTGCAAACTCTCTTAAGGGGAAAAAAGTGACTAGTATGAGTGACGCTGTGTTGTGATAAAGACTGAGCAGCTCTTTGGTGTTTAATGTGTTAAAAAACAGCTCTTCAGTGTGAGCTAACATAAACTCACTAGGCAGACACTAGGCCGTTTTACTGGTTCCATTACAGAGAAAGGGGAAAATGGCCTGTTTATCAGTCTTAGAGGAAGACCACTTATCCAAGTTTCCAATTAAAAGTATACACTGGGGGGGAAACACTGATCCTGGAGAGCCACTCTTATTCAAAGAAGTTAAATATAGGCCAGAGTGTGCATGTGCTGTATTCTCTACGTGCATGTACGCTTTGTGCGTCAGACAGAGTCCAGATAAGGCATCCGCTATCTAGACCCTGGTTTGGAGGAGGTTTTGTTTGGCTTTGCCTTGCGCAGTGCTGTTTTAGGGGCAGAATTTCCGTCCATTCTCCCCAGAGATCAATCGCACTGCATTGTTGGAGAGTGATAGCATCTACTCACTCTGATAAATGTCCACATTCACAAGGACAAGGTCACCCTGCTGACCTTTAGCCTTATTTAGGGCACAGAGCAAGAGACAGGAGGTGTGTGTGTGTGGGGGGGGGATACAATGTCTTTATTGTCTTGCTATGAACCAGTCCAGAGAACATGAAACTATAGGACAGAGAGTGACTGTGTTACAGGCAGTGGTAGCAACTAGATCAAAGCATTGCCCAGAGTTAACCAGAGTGTGTGTGTCTGGCTGCTCCCCAATTCAGGGGATGCATTCTTCGAAGGACGTGGTATAAGGCTGAACCGAAATGAGGTGCTTTGTGGTGAAATGTCTGTCACCTAGAAACCCCGGTGGCTAACCAGCATGCAATGAACATCGGGATATCTTGGCAAGTGAAGCATCCACCCATTGAATTTGCCTTGGAGGAATTCCCAACAGTGTTCCCATCAGTATTCCCATTACTCATACATTTATTTACTATGTGTTTACATACCTGTCATCATTAACCCCTTAATCCCTAGGCTAATAAGTATAATGTGGTATCGGGGGTATCAGGCCTCTGAGCTAGCTTGGCGATACCCCCCTGAAGATAGTTGAGGAGGGGTGGTTATAAGGTATTATAAGGAATTATATAAGCATTCCTATTCCATAACTATCCTCTCGACAGTGCTGTTCTGCATCCTTTCACTGCCTGGACTGCACCCTCAAGCTACATGGTGTCATCAGGGTGACTCACCACCAGGGAAGCCGTCCCAGATCTCCAGGCGGTCGTAGCGGCAGAAGACCCCAGCAGGAGGCTGTGTGTCGGGCTCCAGCTCAAAGCTCTCGAACTCCAGGATGATCTCCGACATCTTGGGTGCGAAGATCATGAAGGTGCAGTCCAGGTTGTTGGGGTACTTTTCAGGGAATCCCGGAGACTTGATGACCCCGTTCTTAGATGTGAAGTTTCTCGAGCATTCTGGGCCTGAGAGAGAGGGAAAGATAGAAGGAGGAGGACAAGAGTGAACGACTGATCCCATGAATGCCTTTATTGTCGTCGTAGAGTGAAATCAGGTTAGAAGGTCATTGCCAACAGCTGTAATTTTGGACCATTTCTGTTGATCCAGGCGCCATGAAATGTTCACACAGTGTATTTTTTTTTTTCAAATAGTGTAGTACAGCTGTGTAAGAGGAATAGAGACAACACAGTAGCACAACACTGTTTATAACACTAACACAAATGCAATGTTGATCAGCAGTGCAATGTTCAGCCTGTGATCCTTCAGAGAAAGAAAGACTGGAAAGCTAAAGACTGGTTTTAGTGCTGTTTTGTTCTCGAAAAAACAAAAAGAAAGGAGGGGAGGGGTGCAAACAGCACAGAAGAGACGTGGTGGTCCATACTGTTTAGCTCCATGACTGCAGTGTTTACGGTGCGTGGAGGAGGTAGAGGAGGAGGCCCACCCTGAAGCCTGTGGCTGTGCCGAACGCGGGTGTGTGGGCTAATAGGGGCAGAGCATGAGTGGAAACCCCAGTTTATATATTAGAGACTGTATTTCTAAATCCCAGGAGGACATATTAAAATAAGAACAATCACATCAAAATAATGACTTCTGAGGCAGGGAAACAGGCAATGACTCATTATAAGCTTTCATTCTCTCTCTCTCTCTAGTGTATCGTCTGGATTTAGTGTGTGTAAGTGTGTGTGTGTATGTACACAGAGCGAATACTGAAAGGCTTCAATCAGCAGCTCTGGACTGTTGGAGCTCTAAAGTAAACATGGCAGTCAGATCGTGTTCCAAAGCAGTGCCCCGCTCTACATCATTACAAGCCTGTCTAACATATGAGAGAGGAAAATTAAAGCCTTCTTCACACACACACACACTTTTGCTACATTTTTTCATAACAGCGAGTCATAACATTTACTGAAACACCCCAAGAGAGCTAGCTCTCTGCCGGCGAGGGGTGTCACTTCAGTTCACACATACAACACATCAGCGTGTTCGGTTTACGTCACAGCCGCCAGATTAACACGGTATAAAGTAACAAGGCCCAGGACTCAGGACATGAGCGCAGAAATACGCTCTCATCACGCTGTAATGCAGAGCTGACAGCATCCCCACTTAACACTGCAACGCTAAAAGGGAATTACTGCCATGGCCAATAACTGACGGACTGTTTATTAACGGTGGAGAAGTTTCAGGACTGCAGCCGAAGTGCGACCGAAAGTGCAGATGAAGAGAAGGCTGAGCAGAACGTCATGGGAAGGATAAGTGAAAAGCAGGAAGGTTGAAAACAGAGACAAATGACAGGGGCTCATACATACACTGCATGGCCAAATGTTTGTGGACACCCCTTCCATGCCAGACAGGGGCTAGAAAGATGGTATAAAGCCCCTCAGCATTGAGCTGTGGAGCAGTGGAGCTGTGTTCTCTGGAATGATGGTTGGTGCTTCAGTCGATACTTTTGGGATGAGTTGGGGAGTTGGGGGTGAGCACCATATGAGACATAAGATAATCAACATTATTCACTTCATCTGTGGATGGTTGTAATGTTTTGGCTCAATAGTGTGCGTATCTACCTAAGTGTAAAGAAATATATGTAAAATGATTTGTATAAAAGAAAACATATAAAGAGACAGGAGAATAGCAAAGAGAGAGTGAGAGAGAGAGAGAGTGAGAGAGAGAGTATTAGTGAAAGTGAAAGCAGTGTGTTGTGTGTTGAGAGAGTTCAGACTGCTTAAGTGGATGTGGCAAAGTGTTTTCTCTCTCTCTGTCTCTGTGTGTCATTTAGATTGCTGGGCTTTTTGCTCACGACCATCAGCAGCACTTCAGCCTGTCCCACACACACACACACACACACACACACACAGAAACCATAACGCTACCTGACTGCCTTTCCCCTCATTCCGTTAGCTGCCTTTTTACTCCTCTAAAGTAAATGCCTGCTGTGGAGGATTGAGTCTAAAGTGAGTTGACATTCAGTACCGTGCTAAAAGTTGAGCTTTTTTAACAGCGGATTGCTCCCCTTCCCCTTCACTTTAGGCCCAGTCTACTTCCCATGTTTGCCCCCCCTGTCCTTCCCTGTTCTTCACAAAAAGGTGCTATCAAATGCTTTTACTAAGCGTCTAAGTTTTTTTTGTTATTCTGGTACACAATGATCTGATGACACTGATTTTCTGTATATAATGGGCCAAAGTAACAGCCTAGCCTAGCTTAGCCTAGCCTAATGCTGTAACTAGAACAAATTATTCTTTGTCATTATTCCTGAGTTTCCCGAAAAATGTTGCTGTCCTCTCAGTGTCCCCTCTGCGCAGTGTGCGGTGAGATTTGTCATGCAGACACTTGCAGCTGAGCTTGCTCTGGTCAGCCTAGCATTGGCTTTTAGCCTTTTAGACACTCCTTCAGCTTTGACTCCTACTGTTGAGCTATGCTTTTTTTGCCTTCCTTTCCATATTCGCTTGAAGTAGTTGTAAGATTAAACTTTGAAAGGCGAGTTTTACAACAGTTTTACTTATAAAAGAGGAACAACAGTGTTTAAGGAGCTGTTTACCGAGCTCTTGTTATTTAGCTACACCAAGAAAAAGGCAGTTTTCCATTTAAGGTCACATTTAAAGTCCCCTATAGATGATCTACAGAACAGTAAACACTACGTAGACTATTAAAAACACACATAAATGGTATATCACTCTGCCCCGTACTAGAAGACAGGGTTCTTTATGTCCCAGAAAATCCACACAGTTTGATGATTTTCCTGCTGAGACTCATCCTCTAAACCTGGCCATTAGCAGCTGACTTGAACCAGGTGTGTTCGAGCAGGGAAATTGCCAAATTGTGCAGTACACCACCCCCCCATCCCACCCCCAGCACCAGAACTGAATAACCTTGGAGAATTTAAACAACACCTGGTGGGCAGTGGTGGCTCGGCTGTTAGAGCTTCAGGCTATTGATGACAGGGTTGTGGGTTCGATACCCGGGCTCGGCAAGCTGCCACTGTTGGGCCCTTGAGCAAGGGCCTTCACCCTCTCTGCTCCCCGGGTGCTGGAGTTGGCTGTGCATCACTCTGTGTGTGTACTCACTGCCCCTAGCTCACTAGTATGTGTTCACTACCACAGATGGGTCAAATGCGGAAGACACATTTCGCTGTACACAGTACAGTGACAAGTCCTTTACCTTTTGTCCATTTATTGCCAACTAATCACTGCTGACTCTAAGGCATGGAGGTTCCCACCAGCTTCACTTAAGTCTATGGCTAGCACAGTGCTTGGCCTGTTGAAATGCTCAAAGCTGAACTGAAAGTGACCCGTTTCATGAAATGCTGTTGTGCAGAGCTTTTAGCTCTGTTTATTAGTTTCAAATACTGTCTCTTGTCTAGTCT
The DNA here is from genome assembly GCF_030463535.1 of Salminus brasiliensis. Lineage (NCBI taxonomy): Eukaryota > Metazoa > Chordata > Actinopteri > Characiformes > Bryconidae > Salminus > Salminus brasiliensis. The sequence continues at coordinate 10,927,791 of NC_132882.1, read as the reverse complement.
AGTTCCTTAAGCGAGCACACACTTCTGGACTGGACTGAAAGTCTTGACCCTAATGTGTATAATCAGAAATCCTACCCTGACCTCTCTATAGGCAATCAGACCCCAGCGGTGTCACACAAAAAGCTGTTAAGATAAGAGCACTGCACTAATATGTCTTTCGTCTGCACCAAATCAATCTCTGCCTTGCCCTCTTTCACTCCCTCTCTCTTCCTCTCTCTCTCTCCTGGCCTGTTTGCCTCTCTTTCTTGCTTTCCCGCTCTCTCTGCAGTAATTGCATGTTATCACTCTGCAACCCCCCTCTCTCCCCCCCAACTCCACCATTTCGTCCAGACGCTGAAAGCGGACATGCCGGGGTCACGTCCGCAGACACTCCAGCCCTTTATATTTGTGTGCCTGTGCTGCGAAAGCAAGACTACCACACATTCAAAAGATTAAGATATGAAATCTAACGGAGGATTCTGGCTTTTTGCTCGACTGCTGAGTGTATCTGTGCACAGATCGGCCCCGTAGCTGGAGCTTTAGCAGCCAGTGCTTAATCTCATTCCTTCTAATGAAAGCATTCAGCTACTTTAAGTTGCACCCATTGCTGACACAGATGTGCAAATGCACACACATGCAGCTTGTCTAGTCCCTGTGGAAAAGTACTGCCAATAGAATGGTACTTTCTGCAGGAGCGGATAAACATGAATCTTTTGGCCTCATGGCTAATGCCAGGAGTGGGCTAGAGGGGTATAAAGCCTCCCAGCATTGAACTGTGAAGCAGTGGAACTGTGTTCTCTGGATTGATGAATGGTGCTCCATGTTTAGTAGTAAAACACTTTGTTTAATACACCTGAATTCAAAAGCAACAATCAATCAGTAGGTGTCCCAATACTTTTGTCCATATATATCTATATAGTCATATGTATTGATTTGAGTTGGATGTACATACTGTATGTTATCACTGACGTTTAGCAGCAAACAGTTTAGGGTAGGTGCAGAGATCTGTCCCTTCTCTTTCAGTAAAGAACCACAAAACAGTGACAGTCAGTGCACACCTCGGACACTTGTAGGACCAAACCATCCTGATTTCCTTCAAAAACACAAAGCTGACTGTGTCCGCGTGGGACAGCAACTTCCCATTTCTACCCACAAAATAAGACCACAGCAATCCTCCCACTTCTGTTGTTTCTTGGTTTCCTGCTGCAGTTGTTTGCGAGCGGTCGAGACAAACTTTACAAGGAGGTTGGTGGGTTGGGATGAGAAAAGCGAGGACACTCTAAACCTGTAAACTCCAGCGAAACAAATAAAGCTCTGTGAGACTAGCCCGACCATGCATATCCCACCACCCCCACTCGCTCTCTCTCTCTCTCTCCCGCAGACACCACCGCTGCTCCTCCTCACAGCCCTCTCTCAATCCTTTCACCTTTTTAGAGGAGCCTGGACTGGATTTACACAAACACTGAGATTTATGAGAGGGTGTTAAAAACTAAAGCGAGGAGGCTGTGAAGAAAGAAGCCCAGCGCTGATTCATGGCAGCTAAATGCTAACTCTGATGTTAATGGCTAACGCTCGCAGGGCTGAAGGGCTCCAACCTCCGTGGAATTTGCTTAGTTTATTTTACAGGCCAGAAGCAGGGCTTGTTAAAAAGATTGTTTTCAGGTCTCTTGTAGCGAAACAACCCCCCCTCAAGAGCCTCAGATACATTTCCCACAATTCAATCCTACAATAAATAAGGGTTCCACAGAGCGGTTGGCTTTTGGGGAACTCCGATATTTCCACTGAGGCAGTAAGGTTTGTGTGGGCTATAATGTGAGCAGATTGGCGTGCTGGAACTGTAGTATTAATGAGGGATACACTATGTGGACAGAAGTACTGGGACACCTGCTCATTTATCGTTTTTGAAGCATTGCTGTGAGGATTTATTTGCATTCAACAACAACAGTTAGTGAGGTCAGGACCCCACCACCACCACCACCCCACCTTTTCCCTAACTCCCCAACTTATCCCAAAAGTACTGGATGGAGCACCAACCATCATTCCAGAGAACACAGTTCCACTGCTCCACAGCCTTATAATCCTCTAGCCCACACCTGCCGTTAGGCTTATTGCCAATAGGTTCATGCGTATCTGCTCCAGAGAGTCCTGTTCTATTGGTAGTACTTCTCTAAAGGGACTTGTGTGTGTATTTGCATATTTGTGTCAGCAGTGGGTGCAACTTCAAATGAACAGCTCAATGCATTCATTCGAAGGGGTGTCCACAAACATTTGGACATACAGTGTACAGTGCTAAGGTGAATACCTTTAGTAGTCTAGCTATTCTAGCTAGAGAGGAGTTGTCATAGCAGTGATGCCGAGATAAGACGGCTCAAGGCCTTTAGAGGCCAGTGAGGTAATCGCTAATGTTTATGTTCCATATGTCTGAGGGTGAATAATTAACCACACACACACACACACACACACACATACACCCTGTGGCTAAACTGACAGAGGTTAATGGGCATGAGAGAATTAGCAAAGCAGAATTTGGACACTCTCCCTAGCAAACATTAACCTAGAGTCACAGAGGTGGGGGTAACACACACACACACAGGCACCTACACATACACAGGCATCTACACACACAGACAGAGTTGCTGACACAATATTTAGTCAGTGTTGCTGATTGTGCCCCTTGAGAAAGGGGATTTGGACCACATAGAGAGCGAGTTTGCTTTTTGAGTTTCAGTTTGTGAGTGTGTGTGTGTGTGTGTGTGTGTTGTTTAGAAGACTATAATGGTGGCATGGGGGTGTTGTAGAATGACAGAGGTGCTTTGCCAGATGTGACCTATTCCACTGGCCCGTGCAGAACATAAAAAACCAAGCAGACTGGGTACGATGAATAAACTGCCCTCAACACATACACATTATGCTGTTGACACAGGTGTCATCGTAAAAGCACTGAGATAGCATCAGCATGATAAACGGCTGAGCTAAAGGCGAGGGCCGATGACGCTGCCTTTCAGCATGCCAAAGCAAGAGCAACTTGTTTTTTGTCCCTTGTTCCATCCATCCATTCATTCAGGGTGGTATGATACCCATATGAGTCTACATTACCTAAAGTCTCATCAGTAATACGTTCCAAGGCTCCTTTAACTTCTTCCAAGTCCATTCCAACTCATTTTATAAATTGTCACTGTCACAGGAAGACCTTGTATCTCCAAAATGTCACTTTTACAGAAGGAAAAAACCTTCTTAACTTTCAATGGAAGACAATGTAAAAATATTTAATTCCAGGTCATTTTGTAGGCATTTCTATTGGTCCGTTCATGAAATTTGGACACAATGTGACGAACAACTGCCAGATTCATATTTTGTGAAAAAGTAAAAAACTGCAAAAATGTTCTGGTAAGGTAAAAGTGATGCCAGCACTTCCTTTTTACCTCCTTTTTTTATAGAATGTACGTATACCCCTACAGTCATCTATCTATCCATCCATTCATCCATCCATCCGTCCATTCACCACCCGCCTCCTCTCCTCCCAATCCATCAGCTGCCCTGAGCTGGCCTCCATGCCTGCTTGGCCAAGCTTGATGTGGCTCCGCAAATTGCAGTGCTGTTAACTGGAAGCACATGTTTTTTCCCCTCCTTTTTTCTTCTGTTTCTCTCCTCCAGGGCCCTTTTAGGAGATGCTCACAGAAGACAGCATGACAAGATAAGTACAGAGCCCTCTTTTTTTTGGAAAAGACACAAGCATATCATCTAAAATCCCCTGAAAAGGATCCCATAAAGGGCCTATTAGCCGATGGGATCTAACACTGGGGGGTTTTGGTGGCTGTGTGGAGAGTGTGTGTCCCTTATTACACACTAGCGGAAAAAAGGCTGCAGCAATGGCTTGATTGCATTCAAAGATAGATGCGGTGAAAGAGGAGATCCACTACATTCTCTCCACTCTCTGTCCTGTCATCTCTGATTGCTTTCTTTCCCTTCCTTTGTCTCTTCATTTTAGTATTTTAGTAACTTAGCAGCAGATCCTTTAAGTCTTGTGGGTTGTGAGGTGGGGCCTCCATGGATCATATCAGTGGGCCTTAGTAGCCCATTACCCTGTCAATGACTCACCAGTCGTGCTTTCTTAGGGCACTTTTGGTAGGTACTGACCGCTGAATACCGGGAACTCCCCACAAGACCTGCCTGATGTTTTAGAGATGTTCTGACCCAGTCGTCTAACCTCCACAGTTTACATGCCTCAGGTTGTCATGCTTGCCCATTGTTCTTGCTTTTAACACATCACCTTTAAGAACTGGCTGCCTAATATGTACATCTTACCCCTTGACAGGTGCCAATTTAACGAGATAATGTTATTTACCTCAGCTGTGATTAGTGTATATGCCCTCACCCTTTAGCATTGTTCGATGTAGTAATAATTACAGCCCCTAGGGGGGTGCCCACATGTGTAAATAAGCTTTTTATGTACTTTTTATGTGTGTATGTATGTTGTTTGTTTGTGTGTGTGTGTGTGTGAGTGTGTGTGTGTGTGTGTGTGAGAGAGAGAGAGAGAGAGAGAGAGAGAGAGAGAGATAGAGAGAGAGAGAGAGAGAGAGAGAAATATGAGGTTTCTGGCCTTTTAATACAATCCAGTGTTCAAACTCCTGAAAGTTACCGTAATCCTGGTTAGCAGTAATCGCTCTAGTTTAGAATCTTCGTCCACGACAGCTGATGCTAGCCTGCTAATACTGGCTAATACAAGCTAATCTGTTTATCTTTAAACAGGACCTCATCCTTGCTTTCCTTATCTCATTAGATGTGTGTGTGACACAGTTTCGCCCCATTTCTCGCTGTCTTACCAAGTCTTGCATTAGCCCTTATTTCATTCAGCTCTCTCTCTCTCTCTCTGGCTCGCTCGCTCGCTCGCTCGCTCTTGCTCTCTCTCTGGATTGATTTTTTTTTTTAGCCAAAGGCTGGGTCCTATCACAGCTTGGACGTCAGCAACAGAGCAACACACCGCCGTCTCCAAGCATAACACCATCCTTCATTCGCTCTGGAGAAGCAGCACATGTCCAGGCTAATAAGCCAACAGCTAATAAAGGAACAACACATCAAACTAGAGTGCATACCACCCCCCCCCCCCCACCACACACACACACACACACACACACACACACACTACCCCAGACGACATGACCTTATTTCACATGATCTCTCTTTTGTCTCAAGGATGAAAAAAGTCTGCTGATCAGATACATCACACACTTCAAACAGACGGTGAGGGGAACGCTGTGAAGTAACTGCTAGCAGTGAGACCACCAACAAGAGATTTACTGTTATGTACCGTGTCATTATTGTTGCTTTTGATTGTTGTTAATAAGCATCATTAAGGTGACTGGATACACTACATGGACAAAAGTATTGGGACACACTTCTTAATCATTGAATTCAGGTATTCAGTCCCATTGCCACAGGTATATAAAATCAAGCTCCTAGTCAAGCAGCCTGCCTTTACACACATAAATGAAAGAATTGGTGGTTGTGTGTAGATTATTCTATATAATTCTATATAGATTATAGAACATATATGTATGATATTGTTGTTGTCCCAAAGAAACCTTGTCCACCATTTTTCAGTTGTTAACTTCTGGCCGCTGTTCTTTATATTTTGGCAAAATTTCAGGATGAATGGACCAATAGAAGTACTCCAAAATGACTTGGAATAAAATATTTGTACACTGATCTTCTATCATATATCATCAAATAAATGCACCACACAAATATTTTTTATCTTCACTGATATAACGCTGAGATACACATCTCATACTTACAAATGGCCAATTTCCAAACAAGTTGTCACAAATTGTTTTTTAAAATCTATATATTTTTAAAATCTATATATTGCCATATGTCATATTTTCATATGAGTTGACAAGTGGATTTTCCTTCACTGCCAGAAGAAAAATGACAGGCTGGTCAAATTGTAGGATCAGTGCTAAGCTGGACTATACATCAGTTAAAGCTGCTGGTCACTGAAGTGTTTCATGGGGTGAAAGTAATGCAAGGAATTCAGCAAGCTGTGTAATAAATACTAATCAGATTCTCCTGCAGCCAACCAAGGCTGCGTCCCTGAGGCCTGAGGCCTGAGGCCTGCCAGCCTGCGCTGTTTGCAAACACTAAAATGAACTGAGCTGAATGAATACTGCAGTATTTTTCAATCTGATAATGCTGAACACTTCCAACACTTTTCCCTGCATTTAATAATAATAATAATAATAATAATAATAAAATAGAAAAACCCACTGAGTTCAAACAGTAATGATAGAAGCCAAAGGGTGAGGAGCTTCAGCATCAGCATCTGCCCACCAACTACTATTAGAAGTGTATTTAATTCAACAGATTTTTTGTTTTTACTAAGTAAATGGAAACAAATGGTCATGGTAAGCATCTATATGCTACCAAAGCAGAGATTATGACCTATATATATATATATATATATATATATATATATATATATATATGAATACATATATATTTTTTAACCCATAATTTAAAGGCATTTTCAAGCCCAGCAAACCCTTTCACATTTATTTGAGTACTTCTCAAGTTTAGTGCCTTACATAGATGGTCTTGGTTCTTTTGTCACCATTAGGTGAGTGTTTAATGGTCTGTTTATGATCATTCCTGGTGGTAAGTAACAGTTGGGGTGTGTGTGTGTGTGTGTGTGTGTGTGTGTGTGTGTGTGTGTGTGTGTGTGTGTGTGGGTGGGGGGGGGTCTTTGTGACCTGGCACTTGGAATATAAAAGACTTCAGACTGCACCAGCTGCTACACCCACACACACAAACATAAACACTCACTATACAGATTAAAATGAACCTGCCTGAAACGACATCCATCTTATCTGGAGGTCAAACAGAGAGGGCTTAGTGCAGAAAGTGGGGTTAATTAACGAAAGTGGCATCTGCTGCACCTGTCCTGGGTCAATCACGCCTCTTGCACACATACACAGAATCCCTACAAGTCCCTTCTTGTGCTTTTTTTCAGGCCTAAATGACCATACATTTCTGCTCATCGGCAGTCACGCCATCTAATCGGTCAGCCACTGTGTGTTTACGTGCATGTCTGTGTTCTTGCAAAGCCATATAGGGTCTTGGGTGAAGTGACTGGGGCACTGCAGGGAGGGATATTATTGTGTTAAAGGAAGGAACTCCTCATGTTTGCAGTGGTATCATCTGATCTCAGGCACTGCTCCGAGGCACAAGAACCAGGAAGAAGACAAGGTCTGTCCTTGACACGATCTTATCCTTATAAGGCCTTCTCCTTTCCTCTCTCTCTCTTCAATCCAGCCCTACCAATCCCCTAGCCTTAGTGATAAACCATGTGAACCATGGGTGAGTCACCATAGCACCAAGCCAGAAGATAGAGCGAGTATTGCATCAAATACTTTCTCTCTCCACTGGAGCTCATTCCAGCACAGCCTGGTGATCTGCCTGCTAAAACACACCTGATTCACCTGATTCAACTCATTCAACTAAGCAGAAGGTTCAATAGGTGCGGTAAAGCAGGGTAAATACCAGGACTGTCCAAGCTCACTAATCAGTTGTTGGGTTCTCCAAATGTTTGTGGACACCCCTTCTCATAAATGCACCCATTGTTGACATAGATGTGCAAATGCACACAATCACACAATAGAATAGGACTCTCTGAAACATGAACCTTTTGGCACTATGCCAGAGATGAGCTAGAGGAGTATAAAGCCCCTTAGCATTGAGCAATAGTTGGGAGTTGATGAGGATGAGGTGTGGTGGTGATCATCCGACATCCTGACCTCATTAATGCTCTTAGGCATGATTAGGTGACAGTCAGGACTAGATGACTCTTCAGACTTCAGACCTGTATCCACAGTGTGTGCTGTGTGTGTGTGTGTGTATATAAGTCAAGTCCTCTGGCTGACTTACCGGTTTTGAAAACCTCATAGCGGATGGAGAAGCCGGCCCCGTGTGTCTCGTAGTCCGACACAAACTTGATGAAGAGCTGGTTTCCGGAGGAGACCACGGGTGAGGGTGCAATCTTCCCACAGTACTTCCCCACCAGCTGCCCTGTCTCATCCACACCATCTCGCACTTCCACATAGTCATATCTGCAGGGAGAGGGAAAGGTGTGAACTGATTAAAATGAGTCATTGTAAAGTTTATCATTTAGTAACTGCACTGACAATTTCAGTCATCTTTACATAAACACACTTTCAAACATCTGGAATCACGTCATTTCAATAATTTAGTTGTTATTTTATTTAATCAAAACTATTAACAGTGTCGATTTAAATATTACAAACTAAACGCAGCATTGCCAATTACAAAAATAATGAAAAGCATATCGGATATAATTTTATTTTCCTTACTGGAAATATAATTTATATATTTTTTAAAGATTCATAGCTCTGTTTATCAGTCTGGACACACTTAACTTATGATTTACAGCTTCCTACAAATTATTTGACATATGAAATACTAGTATCTTTTCAGAATTCTTTTCTACATACATCTGCAAACACCAGGGTTTATATTATTGATCTATTAAAGGCTTTATATTGAACAACCCAGTGTACAATAATTCCAAACTACTGAACAGTGATTCAGTGATTTCAAACATTTGAACAGTGATTCAAAACATCTGAATGGAGACTCTCGATCTGTGATTGTCAACTCTAAAGTTTGAGCAGTGAGTCCAAACTTTTTAATGATGATTACAAACTTTTTAATGATGATTCCAAACATTTGAACAATAGTTCTAAACATTTAAAAGGTGATTCTAAACTACTGAACGGTGGTTCTGGAATTTTAAATGGTGATTTCATACTTGGAATTACTAAACAGTAATTCCAAAACTTTGGAACAGCCCAAGTCTAAACTACTGAATGATGATTTAAAGTGTTTAAGCAGTGATTCAAAACATTTAAATGGACACTTCTAATCTGTTAACGTCAACTCTAAACTTTAAGCAGTGATTCCAAACTTTCCAACAGCAAGTCCAAACCACTAAATGACGATTCCAACTTTTCAATGGAAATTCCAAATCTCTGAACAGAGTAATTCAACACATCTGAATGGACACTCTCAATCCCTGAATGTCAACTCCAAACTTTAAGCAGTGATTCAAAACGTTTGAATGTAAATTCCGAAACTTTGGAACAGTTAGTCCAAACTACTGAGTGGTGATTTGAGCAGTGATTCAAAACATCTGAATGGACATTTCCAATCTCTGAATATTAACTCTATCAACTCTATCAATTTACTCTAGTAAATGATGATTTCAATTTTTTTTTATGGAAATTCCAAACCTTTGAACCTTTAAACATTTAAAAGGTGATTCCAAACTACTGAATGGTGGTTCTGGAATTTATATAATAAATGGTGATTTCATACATTTGAATGGAAAATCTCTGAACAGTAATTCCAAAACTTTGAAACAGTAAATCCAAACTACTGAAAGATGATTTGAGCAGTGATTCAAAACATCTGAATGGACACTTCCAATCTCTGAATATCAACTCTTAACTTAAAAAAGTGATTTCAAACCTTCGAACAGCAAGTCCAAACTAGTAAATGATGATTCCAAACTTTTGAATGGAAATTCAGAATCCCTGAACGGTAATTCCAAAATTCTGAATAGTGATCCCAAGATGTTTGAGCAGTGATTCCACACATCTGAAATGACACTCTCAATCCCTGAATGTCAACTCCAAACTTTAAGCAGTGATTCAAAACTTTTAAATGTAAATTCCCAAACAGTCCTCTGAACAGTCCAAATGTTTAAATAGTGATTCCAAACTTTAAGTATTTAACAGTGATTCCAAACTTTTTCAACAGTACGTAGAGTACTTAGTGAACCGACTGAACAGACTGAATGCCTTTTCATGGTGACGTCTCTTAGGAAGAATGTTAGTCACAGATCCACACAGTCAACATTTCTTACGTGACGAAGCTGAGACTATTCCGTTACATCAACTTATGACACATACAGTGATTCACTGATCCCCAGTCAGTGATGGACTGCACATGCTCAGTGCAGATGTCCCACTGCTCTCTAAACAATACACACAGCTGCTCCTTAACAAACGGCCCGCAGACCTTTGAGTGTGCTACCACAAGTGAGGTAGATAGGAACGACAATGGAGACTAGTCCTGCATAGTTTCTGATGTCTGAACACCTTTGTGTGTGGGGGACAGGTTAGGACAACACACTCTCACACACACGCACACACACACTTATGTATCCCACTTCTCTCTTAAATGGAATGTCAGCCCCACGGCTATTGGCGTGGGCAACCACCTAATTGAGTCAGCAGCAGTTCGGAAGTCTGTTATACACACAGGCGCGCGTGTCTTCTACACAAAAGGGAGACAGAAACACGCATACACATACACGTGCATGCGTGTGTGCACACACACACACACACAGGGATCCTGTTTCAGTAACACAAGACTTGCAATAGAGGGTGGTCCTGTCATAGGCAGCGAGGAGAGCTGGAAATGAGACGGCGCTGTCTGCTGAGACTTATGATGATACTGATGATCATTTTTATTTATTTAATACTTTTCCTTTTGCTTCTAAAAAGGAAAAGTGATTTAAAAAGCTTTGGAAGGAGAATGGATCACAGTGCTCATCAGATAATGGCACAATTACAAATTATACAGGATAAAAAGACTGCATACTACACTGTATAGGCTTATATAGCATATACTGAATCCTCTATACTATATATACTATACTGTAACACACCAGTGCAGTGGAGCTGCTGCATTAGGACAGAATACATCCACAGTAATATACTGTATTTTCGATGTGGGGGTGACCGAGTTTGACACGACTGCCAGAGAGATCTGCTTTCCGAGCCATTTAATCACCTCCGACGCCCATAAGCGCAGCAGCAGGAGAAGAGGGAAGGTTCCTCAGAGGCACTGCTGTGATGCAGCCTTCCTTTTAGACTGTGATGTCTCTAGGCTCATTACAGAAGCACACACTCTTACACTCCCTCATCGTCATTTCTCTGCGCTATTACACAAATCCAGCAGTTGAAACATGCCTAAACATGCACACTCAGACAACCCTCTCATGGCTGTCTGGAATTAAAAAGATAAAAATAAAATAGTCAGAAGGTAAAACTATAACCCTCAACTACCAAGCTGTGACCTCACCTTCCACCTAACTGTACTTGCATTGCACTAATTCATATGTGACAAAATAACAAAAGAAATTTTAATTTTAATATATTTAATATTAATATAATTACACTATAACATCTGTATTTTGTCGCGGTCACCTACTAATGGCAACTTTACAGGAGAAGGAAAAAAACATCTCAACTTTTAATAGAAGTCAATGTAAAAAGATTTCATATCAAGTCATTTTGGAGCATTTCTATTGGTCCATTCTTCATGAATTGTGAACACCAATGTAAAGACCAACTGCCAGATTCACATACAGATACACCAAAAAAGTGAAAAACAACAAAAATGGACATACATGGTTTTTGTGTGACAGTGACATATACTATATATATATATATATTTTTTTTTTTTTTTTTTATTTAAAATCACAACTCATGACCAAAACCTTTATAAATAATAAAAACTAATAAAGACTTTACAATGCTGAACACATTCGAACATGATACAGACCTACTTTCGGCCAATTTACAGCCTCAAATGTAAAACACTGGTGAAACACAGACGCACTGAAGGGTTAAAGGTGGTCCCATGGACGAGGAGCATGGCAGGAGGCGTATCTCTGCACTGAGTTTACGCTGCTAGTGGGATGGCCTTTTTTCACACAGCAGGGGGTGGTATGAGCCTGTGTGTATGTGTATGTGTGTGTGTATGTCTGTGTGTGTGTGTGTAAATTGAGAATATGAGAAACGTGGATCTCTCTGAAATTGGCTCCCCTGGGGGGAGGGATGGGGCGGGTAATGTAGCGATGACTTCACCCGTGTGTCTGTGAGTGTGTGTGTGTGTATGTGTGTGTGTGTATGTGTGCACGCCTGGCTGCTCTGATAGCAAGCCCATAGCAGCACATCACTCAGAGCAGATAGTACTGCTACAGACCCAATCTAACACTGCATCACATACAGACTAGATACAGTATGTATGAGCAATATGGCTCTCCCTCTCCTTCTCCCTCTCTCTTTCCCTCTCTCCATCTCTTTCTATCTGTTTCCGTCTCATACATACACACATATACTAGAGCTCATGTTCAGACCAGTGGCTGTTTGCATTGATAAGTCTGATGATTAAAGGTTTACATTGCCATTTTGATTGTGTTTTGCTGCTGGGCTCCCTCTACTCCACTGCTGTGAGCTTACTCTCATGGACAGCTGTGCACTTGTCCAGAGTGCCATGCATTTCTGGACAAGCTGAAGTGAAGGAAACATGGGGACAGAGGCAGTAGAGTAAAGCCCCTTTCACACATGCACGGTAACCCAGAACTTTTCCGGACATTTTTTGGATGAGCTGTATGTGTACATGCAAATGTCCGAATCAGTTGTACCGGACATTACCTGGACTTGATATATATATATATATATATATATTTATACTCTGGAGGGTAAAACAACTCATACTGGTTTTGTTCATACTGGAACCAGTGCTGGGTTGCCAAGGTGACCCAAATTAGGCTAATTTAACCCAACAATCTTTTCGAGTGTATAAGCTGCAGCCATATCTTTCGTGCTGGAGTCGTGTCCATGTTGCAACCCTAACTCAACCCCCCTAAGAACGAACACACACACACATATCCAGTGTGCACACACTGCACTAACACACACAGACAGATGCTTATAAATTATGCACTTATACACACATGAAAATGCACTCTCTCGCTCACACACACCCCCAGCCTCCACACACACACACACACACACACACACACACACACACACACACACACACACACACCTTCTCTGAAGTGACTTCATGTGAGCATTCCGTGATCATATGATGTTCACCGCGAGATGACCTCACTCTTTTTGGCTTGTGTGTGTTTCTCTCTGTGTATGTGTGTGTGTGTGCTGTGCTGGTGTGTTTTGCTTTCCACAAACCCCTTCCTCTCTGAGGCAGCTGTGGAAACAGTGCCTTAACACTCCGCTAATCAGGCCTCTGTTCTGCTGATCTCTATACCTTTACCACACACACACACACACACACATAAACATACACATATACAGAGCACTGGTCACCTGCTTCACAGCACAATCATAATAAAGGATCAACCATTAGCTCAAACACACTCACATACACACACACACACACACACACACACACAGAGGACAGCAGGTAGCTCTTTTCTCCTGTATTAGTCAGAGAGTCTCTCAAGTGAGAACCCATTGTGTTTGTAGGGCTGTTTCTAGACAACAGAGGAAGTGCCAATATACACACATCACACACATTAGTGTCACAATCATCAGCAGTATTTTTTAATTTATTTATTTATAAAAAACAACAAAACAGTAATCATTGCACATCTCCTTTTATCACATTTTAGCTACACTATTTGGACAAAAGTATTGGGACACCTGTTCGTTCATTGTTTCTTCAAATCAAGGGTATTAAAATGAGTTTATGCTGCTTTTATTAGAGTCTTATTCTACTGGTAATACATCCCTACAGGGATCTGACAAACTGTGTGTGTGTGTGTGCATTTGCACATATGTGTCAGTAATGGATGCAGCTTAAAGTAACTGAATACATTCATGAGAAGGGGTGTCCACAAACATTTGGACATGTATATTAGCATCACAGCTCCGATCCAAAACTAACCCACTGAATATGTGAATTAGACCCTTTGCTAGACGTTCATGGGTGTTGGTACACAGGCAGTTGTGACCTTGGATCCAGAAAGTCACCGGTTCAATCCCTTGCTCTAGCAGGAAGTCAAGGCAGGGGAGTGAAGGAACAGTGCCTTCTCCTCCCTCAATATTGACAGCTGAGGTTCCCTTAAGAAAGGCTCCAAACCCCTAATTGCTCACTGGGCACAGAGGTGGTTGCCCACTACCACTCTACACTAAGCTCTAATAAACTCCATAAGAGATTTATTATTGAGCAGACAGTTGAACATTCTCTATTTTCATAAATTATCATCATCAGACCAACAGCATCTACCACCAACAGATACTCCACTACTCCACACACCCCCGTGAACCCCCAGGACATACAGAGGAAGCACACAACACACAACACGCATGCTCACTCACACACATTTTGCTTGCAAACCCAACCACTCAAACCTTGAGCATTTAAAAAATTGATGCTGCCCTGCACTTCACGGCAGATCAGGCAGCAGCACTGGCATACAGCGCTGACTGATTTTCAGGGTCTAAAGAAACCTATTTTCTCCGCACTGCCACCATGACAGGAGCGCAGACACACTATCAGATCCGAACAGCCAGTCAGAGTGGCATAACTACTGCAGTCACGGACGAGAAAACATGATGCTCTGAGATAAGCCTTCTTCACAGCATCGTTTTCACTGCGTCTCAGCACAACACAGCAGACTCACTCCTCCTGTCTGCACACATGGACACTGTAAAGCTGCGCTGCAAGTAGGGTGGAATGAGATGCAGATGGAGACACTGCCTCTGGGGTTAGGCTGCTTACGAGGATGAAAACAGTGTGTGCAACATTCCAAGCACATTTCTATGTCTGTGTGTGTGTGTGTGTGTGTGTGTGTCTGTCTATTTCTAGAAATGTCTCATTTCAAGTGTGTGAAGAGCTAATTTGCTAATCATTATTGGCCTTTGCATTTCTGATATCAGTAAAGGTTGCAAAATGCTAATAAGCCCTGACTCTTTATCTCTTGGAATTAAACAGGCTATTTTTACTGATATATGTAAATGATGTCTGTTCTGATTGGCTAGCCTGTATTAATCCTTATTCAAAAGACAGTCCAGAATGAAACATGTTGTATAAGTTAAATGTGAATGGATGAGGCTACAAATGTCCTTGTTTCTGTGACATCAGAAACATCATTACATTTAAAAGTGACATATTTACATATTAACCCTTTAAAATCTGGACCTTGAATCTAGTTTCCTGTCCTGGATTTGTTCTTACTGGAAGTTGAGGGGAACAGTTAATGTTATCGACTGGCCACAAAGAGTCACACTTTTCCAGTCCAGGACTGGAAACTGGATTCAAGGTCCAGATTTGCAGACCTCTGCACTAAAGGATCTATATTTCCTGTGAATTTTGACCCATACTTCAGTTCCTTTCCCTCAAATGACATTTGAATCATTTACAGAAGATAATGAATCATTGAAAGAAGTTACAGAATCATTTATAGTAGATACTGAATCATGTACAGCAGATACTGAATCATTTATAGTAGATACTGAATCATTTACAGAAGTAACTGAATCATTTAAAGAGTTACTAAATCCTTTACAGTAGATGCTGCATCATTTACAGCAGTTTGAAATGTATTACAGTACTGCCGAACAGTGCAGCCCCAATGAAGAGAGCTGGTGCATTCTCTGCACACCTTCGACCACAGCTGATCTGCAAGTTCCAAGTAGTCTAGCCTAGCAATGGGCACTGTTCATCTGGAGGGCATTACAGGATCTCATAATGGGGCCGACTTTACTGCCTACGAGTGACTTTCTCCTGCCAAACAGAGTCATGTGAAATAGAACTGGCTAATCTGTTGCTGTAGACGCCTGCAGGGGTTTAGTTTTGTACAGGAGCTTGGCATGACGAGTGTGGCCCGTTTACAGAGCCAGAACAAGCAACAAGGCCCGTTTTTCTAAAAGGGAATCGCTCCCTGGAGCCACGAGCAGGAGAGCCAAGCAATCTCATCAAAATAGAGCTGCCCGATTCCTCAGCTCAGACAGCGCTCCAATCCACCTGCCCCTGGCCTCAAATCTCTCCCTCACTCTTTCACTCTCCTGGCCTCCAACACCCTGCCTCCACCCGCTTCAGCTTGCTCCCCCAGAGGACACGGCAGACACAACGGTTTTAATGTGTTTTTCTCTCTCTTTTCTCTCTGCCCTCCCAGACAATATCTTTGGCCTTAACCTGACAGACATTTGTCTGAGTGTTGTCAGCAAGTGCAGACCACCATCAGTCCCTCCTGTCAGACCCCTTTCTGCTCAGACAAGTGCGCTCACACACACACGGATACACACACACACTACAACACACATGTCCTCCAACCATGATAATGGTGAAAATGGACTGCCAATCCAGAGGGGAAATTAAAACAAAAAGGATGAATCTAATTCTCCATGACCTTCGCTTTGGCGCCCCGCAATGTATTAGCCGGCCGGCTGGTCTGAGGGAAGAGCGCAGAGCAGGCAATCCCGAAGTGTCAAATAAGAACATTAGCTCCACTTCACACGCGCCTTGGGATGAGACAATAAACCACAGACTAACAATAAAACACTGAGCCGGGGCGGGACAGAGTCTGCCTCTGCTCAAATACACTGCCATTCAAAGCCAGAGCAGCATGCCGAGAATTGAAACACGACTACAGCGTTAGCAATTTCCAGCGTTACGCAACCAGACAGATCACTTAACCTGCCTGTATGGGCGGGGGGTCAGGTTTGCCGTGACCTCATTGCAACATTCATCCTGTTGTACGTGTTGAGGCGGAGCTGCCCCAGTAAAGGACAACTCTCTTGCACTCTACTGTCGAATGGCAGACGCTAACCCTCACGCCTAAAGCTTCTGTAATAATTCCTGTGTGATTAAGATTAAGCCAAATTTGACAGGAGACCTGGGACTTGTGACTTCGCCTTACTAAACCTAACAAGCAAGAAAAAGCCTCGTCAGCTTAGTAGCTCCAGGGTGTCAAACAGATGTCAAGGGTTAGCATAAAATCGTTAGCAAACTGTCATTTAGCCGGCCCAAGTCCAACGTAGTTCACTGTACAAAGCTAGCGTTAGCAGACGTTTTTTTTCTTTTGCTGTCTTAACAGGCAGGGCCTGGAGGGGACATGCTGCTATAGCCCTTCACTGTCCAGCTACCGTGTGTGACATTCATTAACCCAGCTGGCTGTAATGGGCTTTCACGGGGGAGAGTCGCGCTTAGCTCGGTAACGACCTCGCTGCTGTCCGTCACTACGCCGCTGTGGCACTATGACGGACAGGGAGAGAGAGGTGACGGTGGCCAACCTCACTGCGGCTGGGAGAATGATGGAAACACTCCCGAATGGAGTTATTAACTTCAGCAGTCTCAGACAGAGGGCACAGAAATGTACAGCTTGACCCAAGACTGGAAAGTTGGGCACAGCTTTTCGAAAGTGCCTGCCTTAAACTTTAGTCCCATGGATACATGTATTTAGCCAGTGCTGGGCAATATTCATAATATGCAACATTATTATAAGAAATTAGCACCAACATTCAATACAATGTACTTCGATATTTCTGCATACTTAAAAATCCCATTTGATTCAATATTGAGCTTCAATATATTAGCTAAAATATTGATTATCATCTGATACTAATCCAATACTGAGCTGTTTTTACAAGAAAGATATTACTTAAGGTAACATTATGTACCAATTTCACCTTCAAATAACAGCTTCGGTATCATGTTGATGCTCCACTGGCTGTAGCAGGGAGAATAGCCTCTTTCTCATGGCCACTCCAGGCCGAAACGTTGCTACTGCACTATGGAACTTCGGTGGAGCTGCACAAGACCTCTCACCAGTCATATTTGTGTAAAATCCTGCAAAATTACTCTGTGTGATTTGTATTTACTGCAATGGTGTAAAAGTGCAGTGTACTCCAGAACTGTAGGAGGAGCCAGGAGCAAAACATGCCAATTCTCACAGAATGCTGCTTCGAAGTGAGCATACAAATGTACACTAGCATGCTGCTCAAATACTCAACTACCCACCAGAAGTGAATACACAGCTAACAGTATTGTTAGTGCTGGGCAATATTCGTAATCTTCAACATCAGCTGTAACATTCAACACAGTTCACTTCACACAGTATTACCAAATATTTAAAAAAAAATCCAATGTCATTAAATCCTGAGTTTCAATACCTTAGCTAAAATCAGATTATTTGATTAGATTAGATTAGATTATTATCTGATATTAATCTGATACTGAGCTGTTTTAGGTTATTTTTACTTTATTCTTACATTTTGTATATTCTTATATTTTTATATATGTGAGCAGGCAGTTCACTGTCAAAGCATTTCACTGCTAGTTGTGTACGACTGTGTATGAGACAAATAAACTTGGATTTGATTTGATATCGGATCAGATTTTCTCCTTGTTTCAGTCTATCTACATCTAATTCAGTTTTTGCTACTGATATATCTACCACTGATATCTGAAAATCTGCACCTTTGGATGACTTCAATAATAGTACCCTGGATTACATATTGCAGTGCTCTATCCTCAGCACTTATACCATATGATGCGTCACACCAAGAAAAGGGTACCACCCAGTGGTTGAGCTGGTTTTCCAGCAATAAACTGATTAAAACAGGAACTTTCAGAAGTGGCTAGTGAGAAGAGTGTGTGTGCGTGTGCGCGTGTGCGGTTCTAAGACTAAGGAAGGGTGGAAACACCCTCGGTTGAGTGCATGTCACAGCCATATGACTGCTTAATATCAAAGCAGGCCAAAAGGCCCAGTTGCGCAGAGGCACACAGAGGCCCCACGGCTTTACCACTTTGATACGTATTTTTAGTGCAGAGTCGATTTTTTTTCTGGAGTGCAGCAGAGCAGACTGCGCCCCATGCTTTCATAAACGGCAATTATGATTAACATTGATGGATTCAGCATGCCCGCTTTCATTAGTCTACCTAATTACACTGCTCGGAGATTCCACAGATTTCACAACAATTACATTAATGAATTTAAAGTATTAGGGGTTAATTACGGCGTCTAACTAGTACACAGACACAGCGATCTATTGTTGGAAAATGTAACAGTGAGAAGCCAGAGAAGAATAGACAGGCAGAGATAGAGAGAGAGATAGAGCTAGACAGCGAGAGGGAGCGAGAAAGTTGCTGGAGGGCCTTCAATCTTTGCCTCATGTGAGAGAAAACTGAAAAAACGAGCCACAAAACTCTCTCTGTTTGCAAAGCCCCGCCTGAGCACGCTCTGTAGGACAGTGCCGCCATGGCTCCAGTCTTTTCAGCTCAGCATTGAGCTCAAATGATGATGTGCTTACGTTCTAGAGGGCCCGAGGGAGCAGTGTTGAAAAAGGACCGTGCTTTGTGCATGTCTTAATTTCACATCCAGTTGCCTTTTTTCTCCTCATACCACAGGGCATATGTTTTATTTAATGCCAGCTAATACATTTAAAGCCGCAGTATTTAATGCTGTTCTACAATGTTCATGCTCAGCATCCTCTGCCATCTACCAGCACAAAGCGCTGTGCTGCAGCGCATTCTAAGAAGCACAGATGGAATATTAGACCATTAAACGCCCTCATTTGCCATCAGACATCCTACTCTTATTCTTAAAAGAGCATAAGCGATTAATTAGAAGTGCTGTCCTGGGGCAGAATGGCTAATATGCATTCATAGTTCAAGTAAAACACTCTTCACAGTGGTATTTTGTCTCTATTAAGCACACTAAGGCTTTAATTTATGGGAGCTCGAACATGCACACGCAGCTGCCAGAGCTCAAGGAAGTCCCGTCATCTGCCTCTTTAGCCACACGGCCAGGAGAACAGGATGAAGATCAATCTTTCACATACAGGCAGGATATGATGAGACACCGGACCAAATTAACCGCAGCCTTCACCTGAAATAGCCTGCCTCAACATTTCTTGATGGTACGAGCTGATTCAAAGCTACAGCATTTTTTTTACTACAGCAAGATTGTGTGATGATTAGCAATCCAGTTTTTAAATGTATCCAAATATGGTAACAACGCAAAGCAATTATTGCACTCCGTTTAAAAATAACCTCAGTGTATTAAAACTGAGCATTCCTAGTTGTAAGAGCACTCCTTAGTGAAAGAGTGCTCTGAGAAAATCACAGAGATTTCCCCTGGGTGAGGTGTTTTGGAGCAGCAGAGGAGTCACAGATGTTTCTGAATCACGTGCTCTGAGAAATATACAGGAATTGGTCTTAAAATCATACTCACTGTGCTTATCTACAGTCTGTGTAAGATGTACAGAATTGTGCGCCATTTATTTATTTGGAAATAAACTGCATATTTGAGGATTTTACTGAGCAGATTCAATGTAGGATAATCCACTTGTCCAAAGAAGAGACTCCTAACCACCATGACAGTGAAACCTCATTACGAGAGCAAGAAACTGACCATCCTAGACCATCCCAGACCTCAGCATCATTAAATGTGTTTGGCATGAGCAGAAAATGCTCCACCTTGTAGCATTGGTTGTGTGTGGTGCAATGGATAACACCACTACCTGCCAGTGAGCTACCACACCGAGTTTGAGTTCAGTACTCCATTGAGTGGACACTAATATGAGTCCTTGGGCAAGAATCCTAACACACATACAGTGCAGTGACCCACTTCTGTAATGTGAGAGTAACCTTGTCACTCTGGATAAGAGCATTAGCTAAACACCTAATTTTCCACAGTACTATAAAACTCTACGCACTTATGATATTAAAAAAATGTGCCAAAGGAAGGTTTTTGGAGTAAGATTTCAATGGATGGTTCTTAGAATAAGATGTTTGAATGCAAATAACCTTTTCACAACAGCTGTACTCGAGTTAACACACTTTCCTAGACTTTGCCAATGATTCATGCCAACTAACAACCATTAAGAACCTCTTATTTTTTTAAAGTGCACTCTCTACCCACATTAAACCAGCACAAAGCTTTGCACTTTACTTTCATTGCTACTCTATGGCAAAGCATCAAACAAAAAGAGAAATAAAACGCACTTTAAAGTCTAACAGAAGAGAAAAAGGGGAATAAGAAGAGAAGAAAGCAGCATGTCTTCATACAGTTTTTTTTATCAGGGAGCCCATTTCTTTGGCCATTACTGAAAGAATGGTCTCCATTTGGCCCACCTTGACATCTGATAGGAGGGTATTATTACCGTCCACAGCGCTTCTTCTCGACCAGGCCAGGCCCAATGCTGTTGTTATAGCGATGAGAAGTCAAGGGTAAAACACAGTGGGGATAGGGGGTGGGGGTTACAGTGGCAGACACACACCATCTTCCATTAAACACACAATCGTGCCCTCCCAGCCCCAGCCCCGGGCTGAGCGCGATGTTTTAGGCCCCAGTGCTAATGCTGCTTGGCAGGAAGAGAAGGGAGCACACGCGAGCTTCTCCTGCGGCCTGAATGTGTGTGTGCCCTCTAATGAGAGCAGAGCCTGATTCCATGATTCCATAGCACGCCAGCAGAGAGCCTCACACACACAGGCACACAGACACACACACACAAAGGAAAAGCGAAGCATGGAGAGATTCAGGGTCAATTTAGCAAGCGTTTTCAGCCTTCAGCAGCACAGTGGGTGTTTCTTATGGCCCATATAACACGCATACACACACACACACACACACACACACACACAGAAAACAACAATATATTCAGTAAATGTCCAAAAGTTTGTGGACACACCTTCTAATGAATTAATGCATTCTCATTGTGGAGCAGATAAACATGATAAACTAATGCCATGCGTGGGCTGGAGGGGTATAAAGCCCCCCAGCACTGATGTGTGGAGCAGTGGAACTGTGGTCTCTGGAATGATGGTCCCTTATCCAATACTTTTGGGATGAGCTGGGGAGTTGGGGTTGAAGTGGGGTGGGGTGCTGATTATCCAACATCTGGACCTTCCTAATGCTCTTGTCACTGAAGGCAATCAAATTCTCACATCAATACTCCTCCCATATCTACTAGAAAGCCTTCCCTGGACAGTAGAGACAAAAGCCGGACAAAATCTTTTTTTAATAGCCTTGATTTTAGGAGAAACAATGAATGAGCAGGTGTCCCAATACTTTTCTCCATACATATGTAAATTCAGAGCAGACCAAAACACTGTTGGAGACGCTCAGCTACAGTAATGGCATTGTTACACTGACACACAAAACAGAAGCTATGCATCCAATTTAGTTGAAGAAGAGTTCAGGGAAAGCCCATGTCCCACTGAACTCAAAACAGGGTTAAATTTAGACTAAAGCTACGTAGGTCCATGTATGTGACGATGCCGCTGGCCGTGCGAGAGAGAGACGAGCAGTCAATTACAAAAGCATCAGGCCCATTTATTTACTGTAGTGCCATGCACACTCAGCTACGAGTAATGGACCGAATACATGCAGAGAGGAGGGGGGAGGTCAACCAGAGGTAAGAGCCAGGGTGGAGAGAGTCAAATGGATGGAGAGATGGAGAAAGAAAGAGAGTTCTTGGGTAATGAATGGGAGTAGGAAACCCCCTTAGACTCTGGGCACGGGGTTAAAGTGGGTTATAGTGTCCAACCCTTCTCCTCTCCTCTTGCTTTCACTCGTTCACTTCCTCCTTCCTTCCCCTCTCCCCTGTCTCTCTGTTTCTACACCCTTTGAATGGATGAGCGAGGAAGGTGGCTGGCACCGTTTACTTCCGATCTTCTAGCGTCATGGCCTCTAAACTATGGAACTCCCAAACTCTATTGTGTTAAAGCTCAGCTTAAAACCAGCCACTTTTCTCTACAAGACGTTCGGGCTGTGTCCCTCTCTCAAAGTTTGTTTACTGTGTCTTTCCATCTGCAGATTAGGACTCCACATATCTTACCGGCCGATCTCTATGGTCTCTTGCCGGCAGTTAGTTCAAGGTAAAGGTAAAGGTGCACGTATTTGTCACTGTACAGTACACACACCCAGAGCGGTGGGCAGTCAACTCCAGCGCCCGGGGAGCAGAGAGGGTAAAGGGCCTTGCTCAAGGGCCCAACAGTGGCAGCTTGCCGAGCCCGGGACTCGAACCCACAACCTTGTTATCAATATCCCGGCGCTCTAACCGCTGAGCCACCACTGCCCCACAGACAGTTGGGCCACTCTAGAACTGGGAAGCCATGCGCATTTCGCTGTCCAATAAAGAAAAAACAGGAAGGTAAATTTGCTCAGAACTGTGTTTTAATGTGGTGCAATTTCACAAATTAAGGGTGGCCCTACAGTCTAACTGCCTGCTTATCAAGTATGAGGAGATCATAAGGTCAAATCTCAGCAAGGCTCAGCATTCCACTGCCAAATGCCTCTGTCTTTGTTTCATTGCTGTTTCTGCTTCTGTCTCTAGGCTAAGAGAAGAGTAGGCGCTATATATAAACTCAACTTGTTATTATTTATTAATGTTTTTACAACCATGCCGGGGCTTTTTCAATTAACAGGCGTACTTGCATGTCTCTTCCTACGTCTCGACCCCTCCCTCGTCCCTCCATCCACACCCCTCCCTCTGGGATCGTTCATTCACCGAGGGCGGACAGGGAGGGCCACAGTCCAGGTCAGCACCATAACTCATATGCATGGGACGTGCCTGATACTGGATCTAGTAACTGGAAAACGTACACAAACACACACACTTGCCTGATACGCATGTAAACATGTGCGCACAACCTTCAGATGTTTGCTTGCTTCTGATAGAGAGAGAAAGAGGAAGACAGAACAAAGGGGAACCCTAAACATTCCCACATTTGTTTCGGTGTCCAGTAATGTGATTGATGGGCCTTTTCCTTTGTACGTCCACATCATTACCATTACTCTCTCTCTTTCTCACTCTCTCTCTCTCTCTCGCCCTCCCATTCTGGCTCTCTGTTCATCTTTTTCTGTGTGATGGGGAATGCGTCCAGCTTTCGCAATTGCAGTGAAGAGCGCCCATGCTGAGAGAACCAGGTGCCAAGCGCTGCCTCTCTTCCGCTGCAACTGGTGTAGCCGACTCAGTGTGTGTGTGTGCATTTGTGTGTGTGTGCGTGTAGAATATCGTGGTGTGCCACAGTTTGATCAAAGTGCTGGTGCCAAAGATGGTGCCAAAGTTTGGAGGGCAAACTGACCTCCCTGTTCACCAACCCACAGACACACTGCCAACTTGGAGCCTTCTTGACTGATAATGAGCCTAGTCCTCTCAGCAGGACCAGCAGACCCACTGGAGAGAAAAAGGGAAGAGAGGAAAGGAAAGGAGAGGAAAACAAAGGAAAGGAACGGAGTGGAAAATAGGAGAGGAGAGAAATGGAAAGGGAAACAGGTGAGGGGAGGAGATGTAGAAGTGAGGAAAAGAGGGGAGAAATGGAAACAGGTAAGGAGAGAAGAAGAGGGGAGGAGAGGAGAGGAAAGAAAAAGAGGAAAAGAGAAGAGAAGAGAAGAGAAGAGAAGAGAGGAGAAGAGAGGGGAAGAGAAGAGAGGAGAAGAGAAGAAAGGAGAGGAGAGGAGAAGAGATTAGAGGAATAAACAGGGAAGGAGAGAGAGGAAAGGAAAAGTGAGGAGGGGAGAAAGGAGCAGAGGGGAATAGAGGAGAAAGGAAGAGGAGAGGAGAAGAACAACAGCGAGGGCAGGAGGCCCACAGGCTTGACTTGATTCCAACAACGTGACGCTATAGGAAAATACGAGCGTTGCACTACGGGGGCTGACTTTAATGCAGCTAAATTTACAGCTTTCGTGACAGTCATTGTTAAACTGCAAAAATTATACCGTGAGAAAAAAAGCATCAGAGCCACTGCCCACACACAAACACACTTGTGCGAAAAGAAAACATGCGGTGCGCAGCTGAAAGAAAAGATCAAGAGGAGAGCAAATGAAGGG
This sequence comes from Salminus brasiliensis, assembly GCF_030463535.1. Classification (NCBI taxonomy): domain Eukaryota; kingdom Metazoa; phylum Chordata; class Actinopteri; order Characiformes; family Bryconidae; genus Salminus; species Salminus brasiliensis. The sequence continues at coordinate 10,903,139 of NC_132882.1, read as the reverse complement.
CCTGCAAAGAGCTGGAGCGGAGATCCTTGGACTCCATCAGAGAGAAAGCCCCAGGACCATCCATCACTGTCTGCCTGCAGCCGTCAGACTTAACGGCCAAATGAGGGTGGGGAAAACAAAGATTGACAACCCTGAGCAGCAAAGAGTGGGTGAAAACAAAAGGAGAAAGAAAGAAAGAGAGAGAGTGCGATTGCAAACGCGAGCGTAGGAGAGAGGTGAAAGTATTTTTCTCACTTCCAGGCCTAGACCCACCACAAACACTAATCACTACTTGGATTTCTCTCTAGAAACCCCTCTCTGTCCCAGTGTGAAGCCTAAGTAGAGTAGATCTGAGTCAAATGCCAGGTAGAGCCAGGCCTTGAGCTCCTGAGATTTAGGTCTTTACCCCGGCCCGGGCTAGGACCTCATCAATCAAAAGGCAAAGGGCCATTTGCAAACCTGACAGCAAACTAAACAAGGCCAGCACGCACTGACATGACGCATTAGAGCTGCAAAAGGGGAGCATCAATTAAAGTCTGGCCCACAGGGCCCCTCGGAGCCTGGGCAGGGTGGAGGGCATTAAGCAAGAGGGCATTCTGGGCCTTCTGAGCCAATCTAGCTGGCACCCAATGCCCCGGTGGCTCAGGAGTAATTACAGTTAATTCATTTTCTCCTTCTTTGTTGTTATTATTGCGAAGACCACAAAAAACGAGCTCCATACTTGAGTCCTTGCGTTGGAAGCTGACTGGAGAAGAAAAACCTGTTGCTAATCAGGCTTGGTTTCATATCCAGATGAGCTTTTGGGCTCCAGCTTCTGGAACAGAACGTGGAATTAAATTACAGCCTGAACGTCAGTCGCCTTCTTCATCCTCAAAGCAGGAAAAAGAAGGAGGGCCTCGAGAAGAGCTAATCCTGAACCTACAGATCCTGACTGAAGTTGAGAGATTAGCTTGTTGTTCTTTCACCATGTCGTTCGGTAAAGCTCTTTTTCGAGGCAACTGAGAGGGATTGGAAATCAAATGAGCAGCAGGAATCTCTCAGCTGAGCTGGGCTTTTAAGTCTGGGATGGGAAACGGCCACATTGAGGAGCTTGTTCTGTGCGGAAAGCTCGAAGAGTCTTGGGTGGCCTGTGCCAAAAAAACCTGCCTGGAAGCTCTGGCATTTCTTGGGTTAGCTTAGCTAGGAGTTTTCAGGAAAAGATTTGTGACTTTCTACCAAGCAGGGAGGGCGGAGCGGATCTGTATCGTATTTTTATCAGACAGTTTTTAGCCTCAAATTTATCTCCATCCTCCTGCACATTTCATTTCTTCATCCCGCTCCTTTCGTTTTAATTCCCACCTCCCTGTTTTTCTGCTTCTTTCCTAATCCCTGTTCGCTTCTCTGCCTCGGTTTAGCTTCCCTACTAATCCGCCTTCTCCATCACTCGTTCCTCCTGTAGCATTTCCCCCCTCTGAATTATTTCCCTCCGCAAATATTCCTTCCTTATCCACACGTCCCCTCCTCTTGCCTTCCTCCTCCCCAGCTTGCGGATCCGCTCATGCTGAGCAGTGAAGTGATAGAGACGGAGCGAGTGAGAGAGAGAGTGAGAAAGCGCATGAATCAAGCCAGTGACAGAGCAGCAGGGTGGACGGCAGATGTCGCAGACAGAGAGAGCTTTTCAATCAGCCTGTCCTTCCAACACACGGCCAAGGTGAAGCGCTTCACCAGTAGCTACCCCCTCACACACACACCCACCCATCCTCACAAACACACAGTGCACTTTAATCCTCTCATTAACCGCATGACTTTAGAACCTCTGACTCAGTGTCACATTTGAAGGTGAAAGAAGTGAGGAGAAAATTAGAGAGTGGGGATCGAAGACCTCTGACCTCACTACGATTCGAGTCCTGTTGACGGTTCACCGGTTGTCCTCTCTTGGACCACTTTTGGTAGGTACTCACCACTGCATATCAGGAGCACCCCACAAGACCTGCCTGATGTTTTGGAAATGTTCTAACCCTGACGTCTGGCCATCACAGTTTGGCTCTTGTCAAAATGGCTCAGATTCTTATGCTTGTCCATTTTTCCTGCTCTACAGTATCCTGCTCTATATCCCACCGCTTGACAGATGCCACTGTAGATGAAGATAATCAATGTTTTTCACTTCACCTGTCACCTGTCATGATCGGCGTATCTGCACAAGCTCCAGTGCTATTCCTGGGTCATAACACTGTGAAAAGTCATGTTAAGGCAGCTGTTTTTGAGTTAATTCAATTTGAGGACACTAGAGTTCACCCAACTCAATCCATCTTCTGCCTGAGCAGGGTCACGGCAGCCCCAGAATCATTGAGTGTAAGCCAGGAATACACCCTCGACAGGGCACCAGTCCATCACCATTCAACCACTCCTCTTCCTCGTCCTCAGAGGTTCAATTCAGCCACAAATAATTAAAAATGACAACATTTTAGTACAATAATTTCCTAAATCTTTGTTCTGGTAACAGAATAAGGCCACAAATAGAAGCTGAAGCTGTTTCTTTTTGGGCTGAGTTAGTTTTAGTCCAGTTTTGTGAGTGAAAGCATCAGGGGAGTGATTTTTTATCATGACTCAAAACAGAAGGGAAACAGGAACTCTGTCATGCTGTGTTATTTACCATTTAGGAGCTGCATGAGTAAGCCTTACTAGTAAAAGTACCCTGGTAATTCCCTGTGTCTTGATTTTTTTACAACTACGATCTAATCATACTACTGAATATAGCTGCGATTGATTATGATCAGTTTTGACAATGGATAAATTAATGCAGTTGAATCAGCACTTCAGACTGATGCACTTTAATACAAGAAAGAGACAGAGAGCAAGAGAGAGACAGAGAGAGAGAGAGGGAGAAAGAGGCTGGATTGTGCTGGCCCTTTTCACTACACAACTTCACAACAGAACACATGACTTCCCCACAAAACAACACTGTGTGCAGGTCTGGGGACTTCCCCTGCTCAGCTGTTTCTGCGTATGTGTGTGAGTGAGTTCAAGAGTGTGTGTGTGAGTGTTTGTGTGTGTGTGTGTGTGTGTGTGTGTGCATATGTGTTGCAAAACACTGTGCCCAGAATTCACAGAGACACACAGCATAAATCTGATTTGGGACCAATGGAGAGAAATAAACAGCTTCCAAACACTCCAAATTGCCCAGAGCCCTGCCAAACGTCCACCACGTAATGGGCTGCCTTCGCCCCACACAATCGAATTTAAGCCACCCAACACTTCAGCTTCACGCGGCGCGCTGCCTGCCATTGGAACAAACAACTCTTGCAGTTCTTTGGAAGGCGGCATTCAGCTCGCTGCACCTGTTTCAGACCTGTTAAGCAGGACAGAGGCCTCTCCCCTGGTCCTGCCGGCCACTCTGGAATAGGCTGACCAGTCACAGGGCTGACTTTGATCTCTCAGCCTGAAAAGGGCTTCGCTGACACCTTCGCACAAGCAGACACGGAGCTTATGTTCGTTAACGGAGGCTATAAGTATCCGGAACAATCTGTGTCAGCCCAGTCCTCCTCCTCTGCTGGCCCTGAGGTCAGAGCTTTCTCTGTTTTTAAAAAGCCCCGTCAGCACCAGATGAAAGAGGTGCACTGCATTCCTCCCTTCTTTATGTCCACCCTCCATGACAACGGCTGATGAACGAGCATTTCATCCGGCTTTCTACATACTTGGCGGGGTTGCTGAGGAGCAGGAGAGGGGGCTAAAGGTAAGAGCTGCACAGTGAGTGTATATATATATTTCACATTTTATATCATTGGAGCCACCTGGAGCCTCCTGACCAACCTTAGACATTCAACAGCGTAGAACTTAAAGGTCAAATCAATGCAGGACAGCCTCTGCAGGTGCTTCAGCATCTGTCTACTAGCTTCTATTATGGGTGTCTATTGAGTCAACGGGTTTAGTGATGTATTGTGAGCACAGGGAAGGACATTTCCAGTACTGTCTGTGGTATCTGACCACATGACGCCACATGGCACCACAAGGCTTATTGTGCTTACAATATGTAGCAATATGACTGTGATACAGTATTTCGTCCTCATCGGCCTATAGTTCAGACTGCTGGTGCTGGGTGTTCAGGAGGATCATGGAGGTTTATGGCGGTCCTCCTCCCAGCCATGTTGCCGGCAGGGGAGAGGAGACAACCAAGAGGCCCCCTGCCTTGATGTAGCTCACACAAACAGTGCATAAAGAGCCTTCATGGCCTTCAGGGCTATGGCCACTGATAGGCACCAAAGGGAATTCTTAACACTTACACATCATTCTCAATTGACACACACACACACACACACACACACACACACACACACACACAAACACACACACAGGTTCGTTTTAAACTCTGTCAGGTCATACAGATGTCTTCTAGGTATTATAAATATATAAGGGCCCATATGTAACAATAAAATGCCCCATATTATATACTATATGTCCTATATATATATATATATATATATATATATATATATATAATTGGACACCTCTAAGCTTAACTAACCATGACATGGACACACACACACATATACAAACAAAGCCCTGAAAACCTCTCTTTACAGTTGATTCTAATCCCCAGCAGAAAGACTTCACCGTATTATCCAGATCTGTGTAAATCAAAGCCAGGCTATGGTGAAAGCAGCTCCTCCGCTAACCAGCTGCACCTCCAGCCTCCACTCCACCACCACACCACACCACTCCAGCTCAGCTACAGGATGTGCATTGTGCGTTCGCTCAGAGGAGTGTGTTTGCTTTCCCAGCAGGGGTGTGTGCTGCTCTGTGTGCCGAGCCAGCGGGACAGCGAGGAGGCCGAGTCTCCGGGACAGGGGAGAGGCTGCACTCTGAGGCTTAGGGTTTCTGCTGAGCTGCGGGGGGCTTGAGCACTTCTAAAACACTGAGAGGCCTGACGGTGCTTAATGACTTCTCCCTGTCCTACAATGGGCTTTTCTTAAGCGTGCATTCCCTGAATATTACTGCCCCAAAACCACCCACAACACTCTCTCTCTCACTCATACATGGATACATGGACAATTGAAAGCTCTATTACCAGTCACTAAATCCTGATTTGAAGACGCTCTGCGGAATGAAACAATTGCCTCATTCCTCTTTTCTCCACTGTGTCTTTTCAGGTACTTAAGGAACATGTGTGACCCATGCTCTGCTGACTCAATAACTGCAAGTTCCAAACCTTCTGTTAGAGCTTCAAACAGGGGATCGGCTCCATATTAATGCCTCTGGATTTAGAATTGGCCAACTTAAAAGCTCCGGTAGGTGTAATGTGTAGGTGTCCCAATACTTTTGTCCTTTCAGTGTATCTAACAATCTGAAAAGAAGGAGTTGTTTTTTGTGTTTGGTCAGCAAATTCGACTGCATCAATGATTCATGACGCTGTCAGAGGGGATCTCCTATCTTGCAGAATGCTGCTTTTGACACAGCATACGCAAAGAAGAAGCAGCGTGCCAAGCGCCGAGCCTCAGAGAAACTCAGCCAGCTTTAAGAGACGCGCTGCGCGTGCCAAGAGGTATTTCTGAGTCCAACACTGAACGCCTCGCTCTGACAGAAGCAGCAAAGCTGTCTCCCGTATCCTCTGAACGCTCAAGCTTGCTCTGTTTTGCTGTTTGCATCCAAACTAGGCCTTTCTGGGGGGAAAACAAAGTTTCAGCACTTTTAGCAATATATAGACACAAGCACGAGCATGCGAGCGTGCGCCTTTATCTGCTAGAGGAAAAAAAGACTTGCCGAACAACTATCAGATGAGAGAGAGCGTTGAAAACAACTACAGCTCCTAGAAGCCACTCTTTCCAGAAGAAACCTGCTTACCCTGGTAGAAGAGTGGGAGGCAGTGAAAGGAGGACTCCAGTTCAAATATTTGTCTTGACAGGGTCAGCTTTCTCCTCCGACTTCATGGGCGTGCAACCTGAAAGCCCTTGCAAAAGACGAGAAATGCAAACATGGCCTAAAAGACCTGTCCTTGAGAGCCACTTAGGGCCTTATCTAGTGGTGGAGCTCATGTTCCTACTTTCTCCTTTCTCACTGTTGTCTCACGTTTCTTGCTGAACACGTTACAGTCAAAAAGCAGTAGCTGTTCCTTACCTCCACTGGCCATGGAGCACTTGTTTGCTTTGTTGATAACGGACATGTCAGGAACACGGAGAACATGTGTGTTCCATTTGCTGCTAATTAGATTGCCAGTGGCTCACTGAAGCGGTCTCTGTGGCTTCCATCTGATAAGGAGGCCATTTCGGACATCAACAGTTTCCATCATGCAAGGGCCTTTAATGTGAGTCTGGGCTGAACAACAAAAGTCAAGGAGAAAACACTCCCTAATCTGCAGACACCAGACCCGCCAAGCAGATGTCCATCTCTGCTTTAAATCAAATTAGCAGAAAGCTTATATCTCCATCTGCACCTCGCCTAAGTTTACACCAACCGCTGTGAAGGGAAATCGAGAAGAACCTTCAAAACCCATCTCCGTTCTCCACGGCTACTAAAAGATAACGGCTTAAAGAGGGCCGTGATTATCGAGAGGAACCCGAACCCAATTGAACGTTGGTCCCGCCTTGAAAACAGAACGTAAACCGCAGGTCGGATTTTGTTTGAGGTCGGCAGGGGGTGCCCTGGAAGAGCCAGGAGGTTCGAATTCTCCACTTCTTCACTGAAAACCGAGATCAGGGCGACAAAAATAGGTTCTTGGGAGCTTGTGGTGGACTGATTAGATTTCACAGACGTCTTTGCAGGTTAGCTGTTGGAATATCCCTTAATGCTGTGGTTTACAAACCGTGACCGCTCAAACGGGTAAACTGCACACTGGCCTGCCTCCAAGCATAATAAGGGCACTTGGCAACAGGGCATGGAAAGTAGTATCTACAGTATCCACTAACCAATGAAGGAACAATAAACAAATTAGCACTCAAGCAAGGATGTAGAGGAGTGTCAAATCTGGTTAAAAAAACCCAAAAAACCCTGGAAACTCATAAAATACTTGCAATGGTGCCTGACATGTCCGGAGGCATTGTGTTAAACTGCAAAGAGATGCCTTCATTTACAAACCGAGTCGGGGAATGTGCTTTTCTGCTTACTGCCCCGGGCGCTAATTCTTTTACTCAGCATATTTAAACAGAGGAAACTCATTCCTAGATAATTTCATTAGGGGCCCAAGCACTGTGTCTTCACCATGTGTCCATCCACACTCCAATCTATATGAGCAGCTCACGTTTAAAGACTGTGTGTGTATGTTTGTGTGTGAGAGTAAATGTGTGTGTGTGTGGTGAGTGTGCAGGGGGGAAGGGGGGGGGGGTAGTCTCTGGGTAGGGAAACCTGAGCCTGCAGAAGAAACGAACCCCTTTTGTGCAGACAGCACTGGGTCATCTGAAGCTGTAAATCTCTGTAGGTTTACAGGGCTGTAAAGAGGTAAAGATCCTGATAAACGGAGCCACTAATACGACTCTGTCCACGATCACAAAAGGACTCGGGGCGGAAGACTATCTGGGTGGAGAGGATAGTGTAACAGAGACAAGCGCAGGGCGACAGTCCTCCAACAACACTCTCCAGACCCTCCGGCACAAACAAAGGAAGCAGACGGGGCCGAGCAGCAAGAGAGAAAGCAAGAGAAAGGTGCACCGACTCGCATTGCAGAGAGATAGTGTTCAGAGAATCTGTCCTACACCAACTGCACAAACAGCCAGCTCTCCAATCATGGCACAGTTCAAGAAATCCACTTTCAATTAGGTGTATTTTCCTTAACAGAACACAAACACCTTCCTTCCAGCCGTATTTCCACAGGTGATCTGATGGCAGGTGATCTAGAAACCGTCTAGAAGTCATCTAGTGCACAGCACAAGCACAAAAACACCAATTCAGCACAACTACAAGGCGTCAACACCTCTCATCTGGAGCCAAGCACTGCCTGAGCCTGAGCACTGCAAAGACCTTCAGTGTCTGAACGCTAGGTGGCGCTCCTGCACGCAGGAACGGCGGCCACTCACTTGCACTCGCGGTCCTCCAGGTCGAAGTGAGGGTTGAAGTTGATGAGGATCCTCTGGTGGGCTTCTGGCGTCGTGATCACCCACACACACTTCTGCGAGGGGTAGTACGAGGCTGGGTAGCCGGGGGAGGTCAGGTAGTTGGCGCTGGAGATCCTGATGTTCTCGCCACATTTATCTGCAGCCAGCAAACACACACACACACACACACACACACACACACACACATGCATTCACACACACGCGCGCGGAGAAGGTTGGAGCTGGTGAGAGCAGGGAAATATATAAGAGCAGCTGTCTGTGAAAGAGCAGGGACGTTGGAGAGTCGGGAGTGCACAGCGCGCTGCAGGCTTTCTGCTGTGAGCTGGAGGCTGTTGTGTTTTGTTTATTATGGGAACAGTGCGCTGCTGATGCCTTATGATGAAGGCTAAACTTCTTATTCGCACGTTTCGTTCGCGATCAGGGTCACGGGGAAGTCTCAGCTGGGACACAGACAGCTTTTACTGCTGTAGCCTCTAAAAAAATCCCCCAAATCTATTAAAAAGCCTTAAAAGGCTTATTTACACAGTTTGGTTGGACTGATGGATGTAAACTCAGCATTTATATTAATAACAGCACTGAAACTCAACAACTGTACACTCACACTTTACACTATTAACCCACAGCTGCGTCAGGATTTTTCCTCTAACATACAAACAGAAAGCTATTATTATTATTATTACTATTATTATTATTATTATTATTATTACTACTACTACTATTATAATTATTACTACTACTACTATTATAATTATTATTGTCTGTTGTTTTTCATTTGTAATCAATTCTGATACATAGGTGTACTTTTTACAGTTCAGTAAAAATCATGTTATCATTTTTAACATTTTGAAGATTAAAAACTAAGTACCCGGTAAGATAAAAAAATATAAAATAAATAACACATTACGATAAAAATACTAAACAAAAGTAAAGAATGAATTACAATAAGATATCTGAAGTAATTCATCCAGGCTTTTAAGAAACATATCGCGCTTTTCTTGTATTTTATTTTTTTACGGCAAATTTTAGCGCAAAAACTTTCGAAACAACTTTAAAAACTACAGAAAACAACAGAAAAATAATAGTAAAATCTCAGATTTATAGGAAATTTTATCTTTCAATGGAAGTCAATGTTGGTAGATTTTATTTATTTATTTATTTATTTATTAGAACATTTCTATTGGTCCATTCATCTCGAGATTTGAACGTACAGGACAACTGTTGGTTTCAATGTCAAAAGGTGAAGAATGGACATGGGGACATGGGGACATGGGGACTGGACTTCTCCAGTTTTAAGCTCATAACTAGAGCAATTTTAAAAAGCTTTAAACACATACTAATGTTTTAAGTTTCCAATAAGAAGAAGGAATATCGAACCTCGCGTCTCCAGACTGACAACTTTACAGTAGAAGGAAAAACCTTCTGGATTTCCAATGGAAGTCATTGTAAAAAAGTCATCTTAGAGTATTTCTATTAGTCCAGTCATTGTAAAAATTGGACACGACGTAAAGGAGACCTACGGGATTCACATAATGTCAGAAAGTGAAAAGGTCCAGTCGTGGAAGTGGCGGAAAGGCGTTTTCAACCTTAAGTTTAAAACTAGAGCAATATTAAAAGCTTTTAAACACGGACTGGATTTCTGGATTCTGGATGTCTCGTCGTTGTCACGTTAGAAGACGCTTCTCCAAAAATCTTGTATCTCCAGATTGTTGTCAACTTTACAGGAGAAGGGAAAATGTACTTTCAGTTGACGTCAATGTAAAAAGGATGTAATTCCAGGTCATTTTGGAGCATTTCTATTGGTCCATTCAACATAAAAAAGTTGGACACCGCGTAATGAACAACTGCCAGATTGAGTGCAGAGTGGAGAAGTGATGGAAATCAGATGTAGTCATGGAAATGAGGGAAATGCGTGTCCGACCAATATTATTAGCTGTGCATCTACAGCACGTGCTGATGTACACATGGTTTAAGGTTTAATTGGTTGGATGGGGTTCAATGCTAAAGCGCCGGCTATAGGCTCCTGGTCACCTGCTCGTCCGGCCGGACAGGGGCGACTGAAATGCTACAGCGCGCGGGGATCCTGAACCCTGGCCGAGCAGGTGACCAGGGGCTAGCCTGAGCATTTCTCCCCCCCCCCCCCAAAAAAAAAATACCCCCTGTACATATGCTCTAACCCCAGTAACAATGGCATCTAACATGAACCCCAGTATAACGGAAACTTACCGTTTTTGAAAGCCCTCGCGATCTCCAAGACCCCCAGTAAGCCCACCAGCGCTAATCCACAACAACGCATCCTCGGTCCGGTCGATTCAAAACTGGGCCAAAACAAAATATGTCCCACCCCAAAAAATCAGGAAAAATCAGGAAAAATCTGGGAAAAGCTGGAAAATCCTCGGCGGTTAATATTCCTGGATTCTGGATCAGTAACAAAAATAAAAGCACCCCTTCCACAGGGGCAGAGAGAGAGTGTGTGTGGAAGAGAGGGTGGGCAGCAGCAGTAGTAGTAGCGCGCGCGCGCGAGACAGAGAGAGAGAGAGAGTGTGTGCTCGGTTCAGGTCTCTCTCATGTCCTTCTCATCCTGCCGTTCAGCTCCTCTCCCCTCGCGCTTCATCCAGCCGAGCTCCTCTCGCCAGCTTCGGGGCTGCCATGTCCCTCACGCGCTCACCACACAACCATCCACACGCTCACGCACACTCGCACGCATACAGCCTGGTGAGGGAGAACAACACACACACACACACACACACACACACACACACAAAGAGAGAGAATAAGTCTCGTGGAGAAAAAGAAAAACGGAGCTCGCGGAACTTTAATCCTTCACAGTGAACACCGAGCGAGCGCGAGCCGGAGTGAGAGAGGGTGTGTGTGTGAGAGAGAGAGAGAGAGAGAGAGAGAGAGATGGAGCTCCAACACGCTCCGGCTGGAGAATGAGTGTGTGTGTGTGTGTGAGCGCTGTTTAAGACTCCAAGTGTGACAGCAGAGGAAGGAGCTGCTGCTGCTGCTGCTGACACACACACACACACACACACACACGAGAGCGCGTGCGCACGCACACACACACACACACACCAGAAAATCCAGCACACATACTTAAACAGGGAGACATCCCCCTCAACAGAACACAACTACTGCGGAGTGTGTGTGTGTGTGTGTGTGAGAGAGAGAGAGAGAGAGAGAGAGAATCAACCCCTATGGATGTTAGCCCCTCTCTCTCTCTTCTATGCGTCTCTCTCGCTCTCTCTCCGTTTCCCCTTCTCTGTTTCTCGCTACCTCTCTCTACCACTCGTCTCTCCCCCCCCCCCCCCCCCCCAGTCCTGCGCGCGCGACAGAAATGTGGCTAAAACAGTCTGCTTATGGACAGAAGAAACTGATGGACTGTATTTATGAAATAGACAGCACACGCGCGGTGTTATGAGTGGTAACACACACCGCTGCTGTGTAGCTGCAGGACACACAGCGCGCGCACACACGCACACACACACACACACACACACTGCTTCACTGCTGTTGGAGCGGGTTGCCTGAAACTGAGGGTAAGACAGGTCGGTGACCGCGTGCGTACCGGAGTGGTACCGGACACTCAGTGTGTGTGTGTGTATGTGTGTGTATGTGTGTGTGTGTGTGTGTGTGTGTGTCATGTCCCCTGCGTTTGCGCTGAGCCGCTTGGCATGCACGCGCTTACCCAGCGGACGTTTCAGACTTAAATACAGTGCAGACTATAAGACACGCTGTCTCGTGCTGACACTACGCCGTGACAGGTGAGGACATGCACGCGCTCTCCTTGTCCTCGTTATATCTGTCCTGCACTCTCACTCTCACTCCGCGAGCCGCGGCATGTGAACGGAGAGCTGCTGGACTGGGGAAACAGCAGAATCACACACACACACACACACACACACACACACACACACACACACATTCCCACTCTCCGCTGCTCTGTCCACCCAGTGCCAGTAAATCAATCCTCACCTGCCTCTAAATCCAGTGTGTAAATCCAGTGAGGGGGGTCCTCCTGCTGCTGGTGCTGCTGCTGCTGGTGGTGGTGCTGCTGGTGGTGGTGGTGGTGCTGCTGCTGTGATGAAGGAAGGCTGTATAATCCAAACCCCTCCGTGCTGACGAGCGTTGCTCTACAACACACACGCTCACACACACACTCACACACACTTGCACTCTCTCTCAATCTCCTCCAGCATGAGAGTGAGCAGTGCCAGGTGCCTCTTCCCACGACCACTCAGTCTTTATCAACTTCGTACACATCCATCAGTGGAGGGTCGGTGGGCTCTGCCCAGCCCAGAGAGAGAGAGAGAGAGAGAGAGAGAGAGAGAGAGAGAGAGTTTAGCTTACTACTGACTGAGGATTTATGTGTGCTCATTGGATAGAAGTGGATCAATCAGCTATTACTATTAATAATAATAGTAATGATTATTATTATTAATTATTAATATTATTATTACTAGTATTATTATTATTATACCTTTCTCCTAAAACTAAGTTCACGAGATTCACATCTGTTGTCCGTAACTAGGCGCTGGGCTGTCTCGCCCCACCTGTATATCCCCAGGCCACGCCCACCCGCGCTGCGATTGGCTACTCGAAATCAATGGGATTGGTTAGTAATTTACACTCAGATTCAGCCCGCCCAACAGGCGGACCCACACCCAGCCAATCGCAGCTCAGAAAAGAAAATCAGACCAACCAATAGCAGTTTAGGGGCGTGGCCTGATGGAAACTGGGTGGGAAAAGACCACGAAGGCTCAGCTGAGTGCTCGTCTGAGGCAGGTCTGTAAGAGCTCAGTCTCCATCCAGCTGATCGTAAAGAGCACGTTAACTCTCTGCACGTGATGAACTACGTTAAAAAGAAACCATGCAGTCTGTAAATGAGCTGAGACGTCAAAAAACGCAACGTTTAGGAGACCTGGGACGGGCAGCTGCTGCTGTTCAGTAGGCAGCAGGGATACAGGAGCGGAAATGATGTGGACTGGTCAGGATTCAGACCTGCATTTGCTAGCTGTCTTCAGAGCAATGAGCTGGGACTGACAAATCAGTGTGGACAGCATCTCAGTGGAGACAGCAGAGGAGCGCGTGCATGTCTGACATTACCTGGAGTGTGCATTTATTAGCACAGCTATAGTCCAGTCCAGCTTGCAGTGTTAAAAGTGCCTCAGTGTGTGTGTGTGTGTGTGTGTGTGAGAGTGTTGTGTATACTGTCTGCATCTACAGGTACTACAAGTGTTAGGGGTGTATTTTAGCCTCTTTAAGAGAAAGCTAGCAGCATGTAGAGCAGCACAGTTCAGCAGCACCACACAGCCAGCAGAGAGAGAGAGAGGTGGTCTCTCCTGCAGGTGGAGTCCTGCTCGAGTGGACAGGGTCAGTTAGCACTCCCTGGACTATTTCCTATAGCAATCAGGTGAACAACATGGGCAGTTTGGTCAGTTTTATCTGAACATCATCATTCCTGCTTAGTAATAGTCTGCAAAAAGTGTGTCAATGTGATGCCAAACAACAAGGAAGACCCAATTAACTCTATTAACGGTTAATCAGTCAATGTAAAAAATTAATAGTAATAATAATATTAATAATAATAATTCTGCCGCATTTCTATTGGTTCATTTTTCATGTAATTAAGACACAATTTAGACAAAGGAACAACTATGCATTAAGAAGTTGTGATACCTGTACAGTTGAGCAAATCACCGCTGTCACACAAAAAAAAGCCTCTATCTTAATTTTTGAACCTCCATCACTTAAATCTGCCAATTTAATAATGAACCTACCAATAGAAATGCTCCAAATTGTCCTGAAATTAAATCATTACATTGACTTCTATTGAAAGTTGAGAAGTTTTTTTTCCTCCTCCTGTAAAGTTGCCATTCTGGAGATACAAGGTTTTTGGAGAAAGGTCATCAGTGTGGTTTTGTGTGGCAGCAATAAGATAGACTTCAAAATGTCAAATCCTGTGTTTAAAAGCTTCCAGTATTGCTCTAGTTTTCAGTGTAAGATAGGAAATGTCCTTCCTCTGCTTCCATAACAAGACCTGATTCACCTTTTTACTGTCTGATATAATGTGAATCTATTCTGCTCCACATCAGTAGAATAATCCGACCCAAAGAGGGTATGCTTGTGACTTCACCGGCGGCGGGAGTCAATGCAGCCAAGCCAACCGAGTGGCAAACAGACAGACTGAGTGGCAGCGCTTGTGTGAATGTCGCTATACCCCCAAAAACGGGTAAGAGCTGTTGTGTGATGTACAAACAGATTCGTCAGGATTTCTGAGCTCTCCTGTTACAGAAGAGAGACTAATGGGTGGTGAAATTCAGTAGGGAGCTCAGTTTGGTGAGGTCACCAGGTGGGAAAAAAAACAAGGCCACCATAGTTGCGAGTTTACCAACATGCTGTGGTTGATTAAAAGGCAGAGCAAGCAAACCTGGATGAGCAGGTCTACTAAATGAGCCTGAAAACAGTGGAAAACACTCCTAAGACCATTATCTCCACTCTGTGCTCTCAGATATGAGGCTTTATCCTCTATCTTGACCAGATAGTAGTTTCCCACTTTTCATTCCCAGTTTGTTCATTTTCCCAAATAAACTCAGTCTTTTACTTCTCCCGAGAAGTTGCCTTTTTGAGATGTACGTTTTTATGTGTGACAGTTAAAACACTCTGCCATAAGCTCTTAGATGTTGCATGTACAAGATACAGCCACTGTCCAATTATTTTGTGAAATGTGTTGCATAATATTATGTCCAAATGTTTGTGGACACCAATTCTAATGAATGCATTTAGCTACTGTACGTTGCACCCATTTCTGACACAGAGCTTGTCTAGTCCCTGTAGAAAAGTACCACCAATAGAATAGGACTCTCTGGAGCAGATAAACATGAAACTATAGATACCGTGGGCTAGAGGGGTATATAAGCCCCCCCAGCATTGAGCTTTGGAGCAGTGGAACTGTGCTCTCTGAAATGATGACACTCCATCCAGTACTTTTGGGATGAGTTCGGGAGTTTGGGATGAGTTGGGGAGTAGGGGGTGTAGTGGGAGGGTAATCATCCTGACCTCACTACTGATCTTGTCTCTCTATCTTTACAGCAATGCCCAGAAATCTAGCAGAAAGCCTTCCCTGGACAGTAGGTCCCAATGTTGTTTTATCAACAGTTCAACAGTGAACAGTGTGAGTGTGAGTACTCTACTTTTTTGGTAAAGCTGATGGCTGAATGTCATTGTTTCACCATTTTTCAATTTTGGGCATAATTTGAAACCAATAGGTGTGTCTTACAATGACCAGTACTAAGTACCTGATTTGGAATAAAATCTTTTCCCTCTCCTGTAAAGATGCCATTTTGGAGATATGAGGTTTTCGCACAACAGTAATTATATAAAAAATGGCAATTAAAAGAACCTTCATAATTCATGAATGCTTCTTTAACTGGTCAAATACTTCTGTAATAATGATATTTGTACAAATACTTTGTAAAATGGTTCCATGTAGCACAAAAAAGGGTTCCACTCCTGTAATGAGAGAAAGACATGCACAGAAATCCGAGTTCAAGCCTCATGTGAGCAACAGTGACAGGAAAATATCTCCCTCGGAGCAGGACCCAAGACTCAGGAGGAGAACTCATCCTCCTCTGATCAGCACCAGATAGCACAGCCATAAATACAAGAGAACAAGCCTGATTACAGGATAGAAGGAAAGTAATAGAAAGTAAAATAATGGTGAACAGTGACTAATGTAAAAGTCATCCGTGTGAATGGGAGTAAATGCAGGACATGTGTTGTACAGCGGATAAAAAGAACTTGTGGAGTTCAAGCAGGCCAAGCAGTCATGTGCACAGAAATGCTGCATCATCCTGTTGCAAACCATGAACTTGTGGATTAAACACGGCTAATTTTACAGTACACTTATTTATCCTCATTTACAATATGCACGTCTCTAAAAACATGAAAATACAGCACATTTACTTATTCTCAATATTGTCACTAAACAAAACATCTGATCTTTTAATGAAATGCAGTTCCTTTTTTCTCCAAATGTACTTTTGTCATTTGGTTTGTCTAGATGTTCTGTACTTCTGTACTACAGTTGTTGAGTTTCCATGTTTGTGCAAGCAATGCTGCACAGTGGAACAGTGCACCACCAACCCTGACTCAGCTAAACCTTCCTGCAGGGTCAGTTTCGTAGAGGAGCCCAAGGTTTAAAGAGTCAGAGAATATATTTTGTTTGTTTTGTTTTGTTTTCTACATCATTGAATACAGTACTTGTGCTTTGCTTTATAATAAATTGACTAATAGAAATGCTTAGAAATATATATATATTTTTTACCTAAATGTTGATTAAAATTAAGAGAAAAATATTACTGTTTTGGAATTACATGTTTTTATTGTTATTGTTGTGTCTTTTCTGTTGTTTTTAACAACATTTGTTTTTTTTATTATTTAATGATGCATTTTTTTAATCTAATTTAATTATTTATGGCTCCTATTAATGATTTATATAAAATGCTGTTCTTTATTTATTTATAACACTTTCACTTATTCTTTCGTTCATTCAGTTTAGTAAATGAATGTAGCAGATATTTGGTCAATGAAAGAATGAAATGGACCTCATTTGTTGTATTATAAATGACAGAAGCCGATATGTCTTCTGTAAGTATGCCTTTGTAAACAGCCATAATCCATAACTACCAAGACTCAACTAAACCTTCTTACAGGTTCAGTTGCTTAGAGAAGCCTAAGATTTGAAGAGTGAAAGAATGTCGTCCCTGTTGTGCAAAAAGCTTTCATCTCTAAAACAGCAACTTTTGAAAATGACTTAAAAAGATTTTATTCCAGGTCTCATTTAGGGGCATTTCTATTGGTCATTTTATCATAAAATTTTGGGATAATGTAAAGAACACCTGCCAGATTCACATTATGTAAAAAGTAAAATATGAAAATATTTAGATTTAGCTTTTAAGCAAAGTTTCCTTATTTTTTTCTGCATCATTTGAATATTGTAGTTAATGTAAAGAAAGAAATATATATTGCTTTTTTGTTTTATTTAAATAATCTAAACTCTTTGCTAATGCAATTATTTTTGGCTCCTGTTTATTCATTTATATACAATGTGTCTCTTTATTTATTTATAACACCTTAATTTATTAATTCACTTATTAACTCCTTCAGTTTAGTGAATGAAGGAAGCTGATATTTGTTCAAATTATTCAAAATTAAATTGACCTCATCAATGATATTAGAAATGACAGAAGTCACACTGAGTGCTCCATCAGTCTCCTTCTGTAAACTTGTTTTGTTAACATCCACAATCAAAAGTGCTCATCCAGGTTGTTTCCGAGAAGAAAGAGAGTTTCTGGTTTGTGGTTGATGTTTCACTGGGCTATCTGACCCCTCCGGTTATCTGTTACTGCCTCTACGTGTGGCCAGTTCATGCTGCTGACCTTTGTGTTTCTGCACCGAGGAAGTACAAAAGCTTTAGTCAGCGGTCAGCATGTGCTCATCAGGGACTGGGCCTGAAGAGTTCAAAAGATTTGATGATCAGATCTACCTCTGTTGTGCCTGTTTGTGAAAGGCCTGTTTTCAATTTATAACTAGCGGGGGCAGATGTCCCTCTCCAAGAGTGAAAAACACACTTAAAGGGGGCAAAACAATGACCCCTTAACTCACCAGGGATATGACTTCAATAGAGGCTAAAAACTCTGACTTTACACAAACGGCGAGTCGAACCCACCGTGTGCTTTTACTTTGATGTGATTGCGAAGAGCACTTCAATTTAAGCGTCTCCGTCACAAGCCAGTAATGAAATGTTTCCTGAACAAAGGAACACATTCGTTTATGACCAATCACTATTGGTAATTACACTCGTTTCGCAGATAGCATGTGGGAGAGGGAGAAAGAGAGACACAGAGAGATGGAGAGAGAGAGAGAGAGTATAGGGTTTTCCATCAGGGTCTGGAAGGAGAGTGATGTCTCTGGAGGGTAATATGAGTCTGGAACAATAGCACTGAGTAATTTCACAAGGTCTACCACAGCCATATCTGAAATGACGGTGATTGTGCAGGAACAATGCGCAGCCCATTTAAAGGATTTGTTCCTGCGTATCCTGAGTAATCTTTAATACATTCCTGTGGAATAATTAGCTGCGAACAAAAGCACTTCATGCCACAGAGAGCCGCCCTGTTGGTTTTCTTAATTTGGCTTTTCTTTCATTTCGCAAAGTTACCACCCAAAAAGCAAAGCATGCGTTAATTCACCCAATACAGGCCTTTCATACAAACTCATTTTTATTTATTAATCAGTGGTGTATGCTGGTATTTTTCCTTTTAAAAGCCTGTTTGTCAGCGTTCCAGACAACCCGTGCAACTTAATAACAGCCATATTTCCAGACCTCTCCAAAATGACAGGGTGCTGGATGCCAGTCTGGGGCTTGTGTGTTAATTTGCCAAGGCTGAACAGAGATGGTTTGTTTATTTTTGAGATTTCAGACCACGCTTGCTAATAAAATCTTATTTACCACCAAGAGCCTTTAATGTTCGTGCACATTTTGGTTTAAATGACATCATACAAAGCCAATATACATGAGTGACAGGTACTGTGGGCCATCACGGGAAATATCGGGCAATATCTCAAAGACTGGCTTGTGCTTTTCCACAAATGTGAAGAATGCCCTCTAATCATGCCGTAAATCTCAATGTGGTTTATACCAAGCTGTGAGCGCCTCCCTATTTTTTAAATTCTTATTATTATTTGCCTTAGAAAATCACCCTCTATAGCAAAACCATTATTTCTCCATATGCTTTAAGACGATCAGGTTTCTACCTACAGCGGTGTTTAAGAAGGTGCTTATTCCCCAGTGGCAGCGAGGGCTGTCAGCACCTGCATTTCTCAACCCAGACCTGATGGAGTTATATAAGCAATAAATACAATTTCACTTCAAAGAGACGTCTAATAATAAAATACATACAGAGAGAGAAAGCTGAACATTTACTGGTTTTGATGTTTTGTGGCTTGGTGGTTAAATAGCTGGAACCAGAATGGAATTGGAAGCTCACTTCTCTATCTGAGGAGAGGAGGAAGGAAATGGAGCAGGCCGGAGATCCGTTTCATTTTGAGGAACAGGTTTTACGCTCCATGCTCACACTGAGACGCTCCGTAGAAGACGCTTCTTTGTCTGAAGGAAGCAGCGGAGAGCAGGCATAATTCTCGTTAACACTTCTGACTGCTGTCTGTAATTATGTGCCCTAAGAGCACTTTCACACATTCACTGTGCTACAAGTACGCAGCTTTAGAGACATGTGTGTGAGTGTGTGTGTAAGCCAAGAAAAAGAAAAATCATCCTTACAATATAGTTTATTGTTTAAAAAGAGAAAGGTGTGATTGCATTCAGGCATACACAGACATATACACACACTACATGTCCAAATATTTGTGGACACCCTATCTAGTGAATGCATTTAGCTACTTTAATTCAGTTGCATCCGTTGCTGACACAGATGCTGTCCCAATACTTTTGTCCGTTCAGTGTGTTTTAGTTTCTGGGCATTGATAAAGATTTAGCAGAAATGTTCCTGTCCTGTGGAACTGCAGCAGATGAAGGCAGAGAATGGGAGGTCGGTGAGGAGGTGAGGAGAAGTGTGAGAGGAATTAGCTTAGCATGGTTAGCTGCTGGAATACTGCCACCTCATTGTGACATGAGTGCAAACAGCAGTGTTTTCAGGGGCTTCCCTAATTCAAACAGATCCGAGGGCAGTGAGGGAGGAGATCGAGGGAGGAAGAGAAACAGAGAGATGAGAACGCCTTCATTAGAAAGAGAAACATTCACCACCATGACATGTGCTGGAGCAGAGTGGATACATGTATAAATATGCATAACCTAGCAGGCAGATATGGAGGCCTACTCCAGAGAGGGAGGCGCAGCCGATGGGTCGTGAATTAATGATGAAGCCAGTCAGTTTGGGCTTGGGCTGTGAGTGTGTGTGTGTGTGTGTGTGTGTGTGTGTGTGTAGGTCAGTGTGTGTGTAGGTGTGTGTTTTGAGAGAAAGAAAGAGAGAAAGAGCAAAAAAGAAATAGACAGAGCGAGAGAGAAATGTACAGAAAGAGAAAGGGAAATAGACAGAGTGAGAGAGAGAGAAAAGGGCAGAAAGAGAGAACGAGAGAGAAATGATTAGACTGAAAAAGTGAGAGAGAGAGAGAGAAATAGACTGAATGAAAGAGTGAACGAGAGAAAGGAATAGACAAAGAGTGATTGAGAGTGAAAGGAATAGACTGAAAGAGTGAATGAGAGAAAGGAATAGACTGAAAGAGTGACCAAGAAAGAAAGGATTAGAATAAAAAAGTGAAGCAGAGAAAGGAATAGACTGAGTGTGTGAGAGAGAAATAGACTGAACGAGTGAACAAGAGAAAGGAATATACTGACAGAGTGAGATAGAGACATAGACTGAAAGAGTGACCAAGAAAGAAAGGAATAGCCTGAAAGAGTGAACGAGAGAAAGGAATAGACTGAAAGAGTGAAGGAGAGAAGGGAATAGACTGAAAGAGTGAACAAGAGTGAAAAGAATAGACTGAAAGTGAACGAGAGAAAGGAATAGACTGAAAAAGTGAAGGAGAGAAAGGAATAGACTGAAAGAGTGAGAGAGAAATAGACTGAAAGAGTGAACAAGAGAAAGGAATAGACTGAAAAAGTGAAGGAGAGAAAGGAATAGACTGAAAGAATGAAAGAGAGAAAAGAATAGACTGAAAGAGTGAAGGACAGAGAAAGGAATAGACTGAAAGAGTGAAGGAGAGAAAGGAATAGACTGAAAAAGTGAGAGAGAAATAGACTGAAAGAGTGAACAAGAGAAAGGAATAGACTGAAAACGTGAAGGAGAGAAAGGAATAGACTGAAAGAGTGAAAGAGAGAAAAGAATAGACTGAAAGAGTGAAGGAGAGAGAAAGGAATAGACTGAAAGAGTGAAGGAGAGAAAGGAATAGACTGAAAGAGTGACCAAGAGAAAGGGTTAGACTGAAAGAGTGAACGAGAGAATGAAATAGACTGAAAGAGTGACCAAGAAAGAAAGGAATAGACTGAAAGAGTGAACAAGAGAAGGGAATAGACTGAAAGAGTGAAAGAGAGAAAGGAATAGACTGAAAGAGTAACAAGAGTAAAACGAATAGACTGAAAGAGTGAACGAGAGAAAGGAATAGACTGAAAGAGTAACAAGAGAAAGGAATAGACTGAAAAAGTGAAGGAGAGAAAGGAATAGACTGAAAGAGTGAGAGAGAAATAGACTGATAGAGTGAACAAGAGAAAGGAATAGACTGAAAAAGTGAAGGAGAGAAAAGAATAGACTGAAAGAGTGAAAGAGAGAAAAGAATAGTGACCAAGAGTGACCAAGAAAGAAAGGAATAGACTGAAAGAGTGAACAAGAGAAAGGAACAGACTGAAAGAGTGAAAGAGAGAAAAGAATAGACTGAAAGAGTGAAAGAGAGAAAAGAATAGACTGAAAGAGTGAGCAAGTGAAAAAGGAATAGACTGAAAGAGTGAAAGATAGAAAAGAATAGGCTGAAAGAGTGAACGAGAGAGAAAGGAATAGACTGAAAGAGTGAGCAAGAGAAAGGAATAGACTTAAAGAGTGAAAGAGAGAAAGGGATAGACCGAAAGAGTGAACAAGAGAATGGAATAGACTGAAAGAGTGAACGAGAGAATGGAATAGACTGAAAGAGTGACCAAGAAAGAAAGGAATAGACTGAAAGAGTGACCAAGAGAAAGGAATAGACTGAAAGAGTGAAAGAGAGAAAGGAATAGACTGAAGTGGAGTGAAGGAGATAATACACATACACAGATAATAGAAAGAACTGGGAAAGAAAGAGAAGCAATGAGAAAAGGAGAAATGGTGAGAGAGAAATAAGAGAGGAAAGTAGTGAGACAGAGAGAAATAAAAGGAGACGACTGAAAGAGAAATTGGCAGAAAGACAAACATTGTGAGAGATAAAAATAGAGCGATAGAGAGAGATAAAGAGAGACAGAAAAAGAGAGACAGAGAGCTAAAAAATGAAACATAAAGAATGAGAGACGGTGGCAAAGAGAGGACGTCAGAGAAATACAGAAAGAGAAGCAGAAAGAGAGGGAACAAGATCTGAAGACAGACAAAAAATGACAGAACTAATAAGAGGCAGAAAGACAGCGAAAGAAAGAGATGGAGGGAGGGGGAGAGAATGGAGAGAGACAGAAAAGGGGAAAGAGAATGACAGAAATAAAGAACGGCAGAAAACAGGAGACAGAGAGATACTGAGACATAAAAGAAGCAAGAGAAACAGCGAGAGAGGCAGAAACGAGACATACAGAGTGAAAGAGGCAGAAATGGGGTATAAGGAGCGAGAGAGGCAGAAATGAGACATAAGCAGCAATAGAGGCAGAAATGCGGTATAAGGAGCGAGAGAGGCAGAAATGAGGTATAAGGAGCTAGAGAGGCAGAAATGAGACATAAGCAGCAATAGAGGCAGAAATGAGGTATAAGGAGCGAGAGAGGCAGAAATGAGGTATAAGGAGCTAGAGAGGCAGAAATGAGACATAAGGAGCGAGAGAGGCAGAAATGAGGTATAAGGAGCTAGAGAGGCAGAAATGAGGTATAAGGAGCGAGAGAGGCAGAAATGAGGTATAAGGAGCTAGAGAGGCAGAAATGAAACATAAGGAGCGAGAGTGGCAGAAATGAGGTATAAGGAGCTAGAGAGGCAGAAATGAAACATAAGCAGTGAAAGAGGCAGAAATGAAACATAAGAAGCTAGAGAGGCAGAAATGAGGTATATGGAGTGAGAGAGGCAGAAATGAGACATAAGGGGCAAGAGAAGCAGAAATGAGGTATAAGGAGCAGGACAATGTGGCAAAGAGATAAAGAAGGAAAGCCATTAACAGAGAAGAAGAGTCAAATCCTGACTTTCATAACTCAAAAGCATGATCTTCATCATCACTGCCATCCTCTCTGGAGCTCAGTCAGGTGATGCTCACATGGGTCAGGCAGTGTGAGAGCCTCTGCCTCCCCTAATTGGATCAGTTAGGGTGCAGCGACTCGACAGCGTCAGCAGTGAGATGAAGACGCAGCGTCTCGGTGAAGCACTTTCCTACATGCGGTCTGGAGGCTAATAATAAAGCAGTGCGGTGTAGCACCGAGGCCTCGCGTTCACATGCGCTTCACACACTTCTGAAGCAGACTTCACAAATGCCAGGATCGCAGTGCTGGGGAGGCAGAGGAGAAACGTTATGTAGGTCGATTAAGATTGTTGCTGAGGCAGAGCAGCCGCTGCTTAGTCTGCCGGGATGGCTGCCTTTTGTGTTTTGTTTTTTTTGCTGTGAAAAATCACTTTCTGAGCTTTCAGCCTTTGAAAAAATTTCCCTGGTGGCAACAGGCAGGCAGTGCGCAAACGAGAGGACTGGCTTTTTGATCTGGTAGAAGTAAGAAAAGAGCAAGAAGGAGTGAGGAGAGAGGGAGAAATCTAGTCGACGCTGCAGTCACCTTTCTCCAAGCATAAAGAGAGCTCTGCTGGCATCAGGCAAACCAGCCAGAGATCAAACAGCAGCAGGAAAGTGGACACCTTCCTGCACACACACCTCCATTCGGCTTTGTTTGGGCAGTAATTACTGCAACAGGTGGTAATGCTGGCACTCCCCCATCACTAGCCCAGTGTCCAGCAAACCAGAAGGTTTCAGAGTGATAGAGGGAAAGACTGAGAGCACAATGAGTCTATAGGCCTGCTGCCTCTACCACTGAGTACTCCAGAGTCCCTGTACTTAGAATTACAGACCATTCTAGCAAAACACATTTATAATTGAAACCAATGGAGTACTAATGGAGTACTAATTTAACCACTGGTTTAAGGCAATGGATCGTATCTCTCATTGTAGTACCTGAACAGAGGAAAAACTAGGGGAAATAAGCCCCTCCTGTTTTCTACCCAATTTGGAATCCCAGTTGTGAACTCCCCCTACCACTAGCAATGCCCCAAGACTACCACATGGGAAGCCAGCCTCCGCTTGTCAAACTGCTGATGATGCAGGATCGCTAGGCACCCTCTATGCTTTAAGGAAAGTGCAGCCCCCTAGCTAACAGATGTGCTTGTGCTGACCAACATCACAGTAGAAGTGATGTGGGGAGGAAGTACCATCAACCCTCCCCTGAGAGAGTAGGGCTCTCTTAGACTCCAGCTGCTGATGGCAAGCAGCATGACCTGGGATTTGAACCAGTCATCCACTGAATCGATGAAATAAAGGTGATGGGTTGAGAGCAGGAAAAATGGGCAAGCATAAGGATCTGAGCCACGTTTGAAAAGAGTCAAAATGTGAAAGCTAGACGACTGGGTCAGAACATCCCCACATTATCAGGCAGGTCTTGTGGGCTGTTCCTGGAAGGCAGTGGTCAGTGCCTACCAAACGTGGTTCAAGAAAGAACAACCAGTGAGCCAGCAACAGGGTCATGGGCATCTAAGGCTCATTGATGTGATCAATAAAAAGCCCACCTCACAACTTACAAAGGGTAAAGGGTCTTCCCCAAACTTCTTAGATGCCAGATACCGCAGGATGCCTACAGAGGCCTTGTGGAGTCCATTACTCTTTCCAAGTCTAACGGAAAAGCTGCGACAAAAAAGCCCCCCACCATCACAATAAAGATTAACAGACATGATAAGGGTAGCCACTGCAAGATGAGACTTTGACCCCCTTTGGGGTGAGGCACAGAAGGCTTTGGGTAATGCTATCACTTTTTTCTTTGTGTGTGTGTGTGTGTGTCTGTGTGTGTGTGTGTGGTTTGGGGCTTCAGATTGGTGTCAGATCTCTTTCCTGTTGGGCTTAAGCCAGCACTGAGACTGGGGGGTCTTGTGTAAGGGCAAAGTTTTCAGTACAGGGGTCTTTTGCATGAAATTGAGAGGAGACATTTTGGTTAGGTCACAATTTCCTGTGTGTGAGTGTGTTTGTGTTTGTGTTTGCTAAGCTGGATGCCATGCAGCACACACCGAATAATAATAAGACACAGTCTACAGTAATATTCTCTCTCAGTGTCCAAAACACACACTCTCAGTCTCTCCCTCTCTCTCAGAAAAGCTCAGAAATAGTCCCTCTTGGTGAGGAACACAGTAAAGGCTGGTGTTACAACAGCTTGTGAGGCTTATATAAGGTGTCATGAATTTTTTAACAGAAACTGAAAGTCTTTAAAGCTCCCTCTCGAACTAATGCAATTTTTTTAGCGTTTTATACACCACTGTCAAAAGTCTGGGGACAGCTTGCCTTTTTTTTAAATGCTGAAATCTAAAAATCTTTGATATTCTGAGTTACTTTTCAGTTAGGTAAGAAAAATATCTGCAAATGTTTCATCATAATATTTTTTGATACTTTAGCTGAACTCGTCGTAAAATCGTATGACAATTTTTTTTTTCTTACAATGGTTTTCACCTTTTCATTAATGTCATTAGGTGTACACCAGTTACAATGCTATAATGGTACAGTATAAGAAAATGCTGTATTAAGAGTCTTACTCAAGGACTTCTATTTGCAGAGCCTGTGTGCTTGACCAGATGGGGTATCAAAGCCCGGTCTCCAGCATTAGAGGAGGTCTGATGTATGTTTTAGGAGTCTTACTTATGGGCTTATATTGGTATGTATAGCCTGTGTGCTTGCTTAGAAGGAGACTCAAACCCATGTACCCTGCAGCAGTGGTGGACTAGTGCCATTTTTAGGAGTCTTACTCAAGGACTCTTATGGGTATAGACTGTGTGCTTGCCCAGATAGGGAACAGAACCCCAGTCTCTCGCAGCAGTGGTGGACTGGTGCCAGTTTAAGAAGTCTTACTCAAGGACTCTTACTGGTATAGCCTGTGTGCTTGGCTAGATATGGAATCGAACCACGGTCTCCAGCATCAGGGGTGGATTGGTAAAGGTAAAGTTGCACATATTTATCACTGTGAAATGTGACATACACACCTTAGTGAACTAGGGGCAGTGAGCACACACACACCCAGAGCGGTGGGCAGCCAACTCCAGCTCCTGGGAAGCAGAGAGGGTGAAAGGCCTTGCTCAAGGGCCCATCGGTGGCAGCTTGCCGAGCCTGGGTATAAAACCCACAACCCTGACAAATGTAACCGCTGAGCCACCTCCCACCTTCTTCCTTTTAAAAGAGCTACATTTTTTAAAGGAAGGTGCTTCGAATGGCCATTTGAAGAACCCTGGAAGTGATGATTTCTGCAGACCGCTCCCAACAAGTTAGAATTTACCAACTTTTTCCAAACTGTCGTTAAAAGCACAGCTTTTTCTAATGTGGTTTAAACACACAAAGGCTTTAAGTGATAAAAGAGTTTGGCGTTGTTTCCAAATCTCTTACTTTTTAAGTTTGAGAGAAGAACTATATGAAGATTTAATCCTCTTTCTATTTACTAGATTAGTTCAAACTAAACCAAGTTAAAGCAAATTTTCGTTTGTTCTCCAAACTGTTGAGGGAAAGTGTATAAGTTTAGAAGCAGATCCTGTGGTGAAGAAAAACACACAGAGCTCACAGTGACTGAAATGTTGTGCTGTTCTGAAGAAACAGCGTGAAACTCAAGGGAAACTGAACACTGAGATGGATCTGACGCACTCTCTCCTTTGTGATTTTAGTAGAAGATTACAGCTTCAGTCTCTGTTGGCATTAACATGTTCTAACAGCTTGTTCTCATGCCTTAGACACTGTCTGTTGATAGTTGTACAGAGCTTAGATTTCCCATTTGGAGAACTTTAGCTACCTTGTATCCAGACAGGTTGCAGTAAGATGGTTCTGCTAAAACTACTGATAATACCAGTCTGGAATGATTGGCCAGAAACCAAGGAACTCAAAAAGGGGGGGAGGGGGGTGGGCATCCTCCTCTGCTCAAAACTACCACATGGGACTGTTCTTCTTCTCAGGTGTGCTGACATAATCATAATATAATATTATTAATATTACCATAGTAGAGATGGTAAGAATAATGAAACAAATGGCCATGATGGCTAATAGTGGTATTAGTAATATTAATAGTATTAAATAGTTAGAGTCCATGTAAACCTCGAGTTCAAGTATGTGGTTAGGTAGCTGAAGCGATTGTGGGTGGTCAAACTAGCTTTAGCTTTTAGCCACTCCAATGACAACTATGTGTCAGATAACTACATCGGTTCCTGCTTTGATTGGCCTTGTGTTAGCTTTTAGCCTTTTTAGCCTCAAGACTGTTATTTAGTTGGCCAATTTGACTTTTTTGTATGTGTGTCACCTACATGTACCAAACTCTCATTATTCAACTATTTACAAAGGTGAATACAGTATAACATCCTAGTGCCCCATGTATGCCCCCAATAACAAAGGTAACTCCAACAGAAACCCACAGCACAGGTAGTCGACATCTGACCTCCAGGTGTAAATCATGGCTTTTGTAATACACCACATATCCTTTCTGTGCAGTCTCAGTTTAATCCATTACCACTGATTACAAGGTTATTACAAGGTCTGGGATTGAATACTGTACCTCTGACCAACAGTATCCTTCTTCAGACTAGAGTACACTTCCTTTGACCAAGTACTCCTTGTTCGAAAATGAAGGACCACTTTACAGACCATGCAGAGGGTAAAAGATTCTTGGGAAAAATAACACAAATGGCTCTATCTGACCGTGTCCGGGGGTTGTCCCCTGAGAAATCAAACTGTTCAGAGAGACAAATAAAGACAAACAGTTTGATCTTGTCAGTGTGGTCTCTGTGTGGAAACACAATTACTGAGGACACACACACACCCAGGTTATCAGTGAAGCCAGCACGGCAGTACGTCCTGAGAGAGCGTTCCCGCCTCACACATGCTGGCATTATCTCTGCTGGCCTGCGGTGTCAGTGTTTGTTGTTTTAAGGTTGGCGCAGATTGGCCTAGCGCAGCGTAATGTCAGAGGAGTTGAGTTTTAAAAATGCTTCCATCCGCTGTCTGTCAGTCCTCAGCCTCACTTGACTTCCCTTGTGGATGGCCAGGCAATACAAATAGCCTCAAAGTCTCAAAGAGAAAGCCAGGACTGTTATACTGTCTTTTATTTATCATTCATTTCTTATTATAGTTTTATCAATTTTAGTTTTCTTGTTTTATTGAATCTGTGTATTTTGCCCCTACAAATTAATTTTAACATCCTGAACTGTAGGATTATTGTTCAGTTATTAATTCCTAGGGCTTAATCAGTAACTACTTTGAAGGAACTAGTGCTTTATAAATAATTAATTATTATTTCTACATATTTTATAAATATATTGTCTGCAGAGGGGCAAAAAAAAAAAAAAACAGGGAAACAACAAGAAAGTGAGTAAAGGTCAAATTCTCATCCTTCTCCAATGAAAAGACCTCTTGGCCTCATTGCTTAAACATACCGCCCTGTCCTTGTCCATGTATCTGCTGCCATACTCCTGTAGTTCACTTCTTTACTCAGCCCTTTGGACCTGGGACACCATTGACAGCTCAGCCCCACTCTCCCCTGACTCTCATTTTACGCTTAATTATGAAGGGTCTGACGTGAGAGGATGTCCTACAAAGGCCGAGCGGATTAGGAGGAGGTGCTCCTCTTACTTCAAAGACAAACCATATAGCTGAAGGAAATTGCTACAAGGCCTGGGCGAGCCTCAGTCACAGAGCTTCCTGGCAGGCTGCGGCAAAGCTCTTTTGCAGCAGGAGCAACTGCAACTGCTACAACTACATCGCTTTGTTTTGACCCCCAGAGCAGAAGCTAAGGCACCAACAGCTTCAGTGATTAAGTTGGTGGAGAATGCACTCGTTAGTTAAAAAGGATGAATTGCCTTGTACGACGGCTTTTGTTTACCATGGTCGAATTCAGCAGAGTGGCTCGTATCATGCTATGTCGAGTGAATCACAGCTCTAGAGAACCTCCCTTGCTTTGGATAAGAGCTGTTGTAAACTGTGTGCTTCGCGTCGCTGTTGACTGACACAATGATGTCGTTGACCTCTGGCGACCCCATTTGTCTTGCCCATGGTTTCTCTGGTACAGTGATGCATCTCTGTCAGCTTCCTCTGCCTGATATTCTGTCATTGTATATGGGTGCTTTTGTGTGTGTGCTTGCGTGTTCACTATTTGTGCAAAACTATGGCCTCCTTGACCAATGTGTTTATCTTGTCAACAGAACAGCAACGCTGGTAATCGATGTCACATCGCATGAAAACAGGCTCGGTAAAAGACAGCAAACATGATTGTTCTTTTCGAAATTCAGTTTGGACAACGCCGTGCATGTCATCCTGCATCCAGAGAGTGCGGTCGTCTCAGACACTTAATTTGTCTCCCTCTTTGTCATTAGCACAGTGGCCACAGACTGACCCTGGTAAATGTGGCCTTTATCGATTGCGCATCGTACAACTTCTGACATTGACGCATTGCTCCGCCGCTATCATTCTGGTATAGTGGAAACAGACAATGCTTTGCAATGTATGTCTCAAATATGCCTGATAGGCCGAAGACAAGTAAGATGGATGCTCCTGCATCTGCTTGGTAAAGACGAAAAGCCCTTCCATTTGATAAATCCCCATCGTGTTCGGACGAGAAATACAAAAGTCTGATTCGAATCATTTAACCCTTTAGCAAGGACTGTTCCTGTTGGTACGGTCCCTCCAGTGGAGCATTCAGCTTTAAACATAACAGAACAATCAGCTTTAGTTCCACTAGTCCATCTAACCTACATCCCAAGCAGAGAGCATGTCTCTACAACATCGCTGAAACACAGCAACACCTGAGTTAATCAGTGTACGTTTGCCAGTCATACTGACCTCACCTTGCTCTTTTTAAGCTCCATGTGCTTGTTTAAAAGACGAAGAACAATATTTAAGATGCTAGTTAACTCTGTGTGCTTGTTTAAACTTAGTGATCAAGATACACTCGAGTAATATGTTTCTCTAGTTATATGCTAAAACAGCATGGAAAAAATTTGCTTTGCCTTGGAAACCTTGACCACCCCGTCACATAACCTTTGTTGAACATTTCTGACTTAAAATTCAGTGGCCATTTATTAAATTGTAAGCAAACACTGCTGCCTTCACAGGGTTGGACAACCAATCTCAAGATTGGTTCTCTAGCTTCTAACTGGAATTTTCCAATCCAGCTCGAATGGTGCAGAAGCTACGGGTGCCAGAAGCACTCTGACCTCAACCATTTTTTTCAAGCAGTCGCCTCACATCTTAAAAAAGGATTCTGGCCGCTGCTGCACGTCGTATTTAATCTCTGAGCTTCTCCAGTGGATCTTAAAAACTTTCCAAATCGCGACAGAAAAACTGAAAAATGAAGACAAACCTGGTTCTTGCACTGGAGAAGCACCACTAGCAAAGGTTAGCTATACTTCATATAAGCTGGCAAAACACCAATAATAGGACTGCTGCTCCCCAAGGAAGCACATGAAGTGCACTTTGAGGTTTGTGGCAATAAGTAAATCATCTCTGTCCAAAACAATGCCATTATCGGTGTCTTAGCTAAGCAAAACAAACAAGCTACACAGCAGGATCAGTGGATGCCCGCCTGCATGTGGAAAAGTCATGGCCAACATCAACATCATCAAACACCAACAAACACAACTTCAACATATCAATTCCACCAAACATTTCTGGACAAAGACAAACAAACACAAACAGCCATGGCACACCAACCCAACTATTATGTTTGCTCTGGCCGTTAAGGTGGAATATCAGCTTCATGCTGTGAGATGCGTCAAACTTTTTGTTGTTTATATCTTTGAATGATCATTTCATACTTTTTACATCAGTCAAATCCAGTGAATACATGAAAGTTAGATGTTATGAAAGTCTAAGTACTAAAAACAATGGGCAGACTATAAAAATAATAATAATAATAATAATAATAATAATAAAAACAACACCACAGTGTTCATGATCTGGTCCTGTCTGCATAGTTACTGCCTGTTGATGCCCCACACTGGTCTACAGATGACGTACAGCTGAGTATTTTGGTTCTGCTCGTTCCAAAAGAACTCACTCTGTGCAGGCCGTCACAGTGAGCCAGAACTGACTTGTGAAATTGTTAAATTGAGAGCATTCTTATACATATCAGACCTTCCAACTCCTAACTTCGGCACTACATTGAAGAAGACTTGGGCTGAGAAAATTGGGAATGGTTTAGGACCACATTGTTTGGCTATGGCCTCTAAATTAAGCTTGTTCCCAACAACAGAGACCCACGATCGAGCTCAGGAAGGACAGGTTTCAAAAGGGTGAGATACCTCCTCTTCATTTCCAGTGGCTGCTGCAATTTCATGGATGGTAAACAGAGGCGAAGTGAAAAGAGAACTCCTGCCAGCTACACTCTCTTGGAAGCAGCAGGTGTAGCTGTGAGGACCTGCTCTTTCACGCTGAACTCGGTGAGAAGAGCTGTTTCTCCTCATTCCCTTCGTTTCTTTCTTTCGCTCTTTTTTATAGGACACCAGAATGTCCTAGTCATTCTGCTCTGCAATAGCTCTGGGCTTTTTTAAGAGTGGATAGACAATGCATTAAGCAAATGCAGTCCTTCACTCAATTTCTTTCCTGAATAGTCTTAGAAACATGAAAGAAAAGGCTGGAACATTGAGTAGTTGCTCCATCGGCATGTTTGCAGAGGACCAACTAAGATCATAAAGTTTATCCGTGGACAGACAATTTGCTTCATAAGCACTGTCCCCAGGAGTGCCAGTGTTATTAGACTATATAACCTGCTCCAGCAGCTGGTTACTGGAGTCAGCTTTGGAGAGTTTCTTAAATGGTAATGTTCTAACGGTGACAATTACGTGGGACTAAGAGAATGAAGTCCAGACGAATGAAAGCAGCCTCCGTTCTTTAAGCTTCCTTTGGCTTTCAGGAAGGCTGGTTGTTGTGCTTGGCGGCCTCCTGAAAACAACACTTGGAATGTTGACATAGCTTGATTTCTATGGCGGGCACATTTGTGAGACAGTAGGAAGCCAAAATGTCATTTGGATTTGTTCCTTATGAACAACAATTCCTGAAAACAATTCACTCAGGGACCGCCTGGCAGCAAGTGGGCCTGAAAACAGGCAGCCAAGTGAGGAGATGGTGGGAACGTCCAACCGCCGCGTGTTCATTCGTGGTGACACCTTATCTTCGTAACATTTCAGCCTGCCACTGGCTCTGCCCGGCCCGGGAGCCATCTGACAGAGGGCTTTTGTTACTGTCAGACTTCCAGAGACTAGACCACTCTTATCTGTGGCCTGACAGCACCGAAATAAAGTCACTTGGCAGTAAAGCAGTAGACCTGTATGGATTTGCCAGGAGCTGCAGGATCTTCTGGACGGTGCCTTCTCCACAATCAGAATCGAAATCTCGCAAGATCAGTGGTCAAGGCAGGAGCTCATCATATGGTTCTGACGCAAAACTCAATGGGCTGTCATATTACCATGTCTTTGAGTTGAAAGGGAGGTTATTTGTGCCTTCGGTTAGGGATCAAGCAGTGAAGGCCTTATCAAAGACAAATGTTCTGAGACGTGAGCCGCATAC
Organism: Salminus brasiliensis; assembly: GCF_030463535.1. NCBI lineage: Eukaryota > Metazoa > Chordata > Actinopteri > Characiformes > Bryconidae > Salminus > Salminus brasiliensis. Next base: position 10,870,649 of record NC_132882.1, on the reverse strand, counting down.
CTAAGCTGACCTCCCTTTTATTCAGAATCTGGCACAGTGTCAGACCAAGGTTACCACACTGTCACCATTACACACTACAATTTTCAAACAACAGGCTTCCTACAAGTCAGTATTTTGGGGATATGAGCTTAGAAGCGAAGAATAGTTGGGAGTGGAGGTCTGACTGGGATTAATAAGGCTTAAATAACAAGGGTTGAAGTAATGGGTGTCTTGCAGGGCAGAATCAGCTGCATTTAGCTCTCAAAGCAAAACACAAAACTGCACAGGTAGGGCTGCTTTGTTCTACAGTGGAACAAAGAACAGCTTGGTTTCTGTCCTAACAAACCTCCATGCTGGACAAATAGACCACTTACGTTCAGCTAAATATACATCTTAATGTACAGGGCTCTACAAAGCAAATACAGAACGCAGACTCTGTCGGAGGGGAGCGCTGAAAAATAATTGCTGTGGAAATCAAGGTTATGGAAGGCCTTTGTTTATGAAAATATGCTTTGAAGATGAGAGAGCGGATAGATTCAGAAGACATGCAGAGTGGAGGTATCATAAGCACACTATATCTCTTGAAATGTATGATCCCCCACTGCTCCTCCGATTTGCAGGAATGTCTAGATAAAGAAAGTGGGCTTCATTTGTTTTTTTTTTTGTTTTTTTCTTTAGAGTGGGTTTAAGGTTTTTTGTGCCTGAAATTCATTCCCAAGATAATGCTGGTCGGGATCTGTTTGGAGATATAATACAACAAATAAATAAATAAATAAGAAACCAACAGTGCTGAATGTTCCACAGCACATTATTCTCATGCTACGCTGAAGCGGTGTAGATTCACACCTCATAGTTTTGACTTTATTTCCAGAAAGGAAAACTTCTGTGAAAACATGCCTGTTTATTGATATATAAAAGATGTTAATTGAGTGTGAAAAGCACTTGGTAGACTTTGCAGTCAGATTCATCTACACAACAGGACGACTTTCCAGCTTTTAACAGTTTACAGTGAATTTACTGCAAGTGCTGGCATTAACGGTACGTTCGAAAATCAGCCTAGAACTGTTAGAAACACTTTTACACCAGACTGGCAGATCTCATACGGCATGTGAGAGAGAGGGTGGGGTGGAGAGTGGGAGAGCTGCTACAGCTGGACATTTTACACATGCTTACCTCCCAAAGCTGGGGTTGGTCAATTTAAGGAATGATACACTTTGACTGAACATGCATCCATCATTACACGGGGTGTTATTGGACTCTATGTTTGATGCTCCTCTAAGATCTTCTGGGATAGAGGTGGAGTGTGCATACACTACAAGCATGTGTGTCTATGAGTGTATGTGTGTGTGTGTGTGTGTGTGTGTGTGTGTGTGAGTGGGGGGAGGCGAGAGGCCTTATTTTTTCTTACAAAACTTGTAAGATAACCACAGACCCACAATGTAAAAAATAATTCGTTTAGATGTGCCAGTGAAAGCATTTATTGAGTATTTGAGGTGTTCTTTGATGTATAAATAGTAAGTATGTGACTTTGATTGGGACAAAAAATGCTCATATGCATTTTAACAAGCTTATTTACAACCCTGTTATTTTGCCTCAGAATTAAACACTGATTTTGCTTGCTTTGAGGACCAAAAAAAAAAAAAAAAAAAAACCCAACCCAAAAACAATAAGATCTGCTTTTATTGGCTGGTTTATGGCACCAGCAACAGCTCTCATAACCAGCTTATTATAACATAGTTTAGCATTATTCCAGAGTCTTACCAGATAGTCCTCTCCTTGTGTTCTCTCAGCGCGATTTGCTGTTAGCAAGCTGAGAAGATTCTTCTCCGGGTTTGGCTTTCTCGAGTCTTACAGGTAAAAAAAAATGGTGAGCCAATGCAGTGACACATCCGATACCCCGGGCACATCCTATCCCCTCCGATGTCATCTTACAGAAGGACCCAATACATTAGCCATGTATCTAGCATGCTGCTCATTAACTATTTAAGCTGACCCCCCTTTGATTGTATTAGCTAGCATGTTACTGGTTAGTCTGTGTTTTATCTAGTGGTAGTTATTTATTTGAATCCAAATTATCTGCTGATCTTGCACAACGTTAGCTCAATATCGGATAGTAATTGCACGATAACTAGCTTTACTTGTTGGTATGAGCTTTATATGCCAGCGTAGCAACAACTATATTTTGTCGCTGAACTTACTAATAAGTGATTCACATTTAATAAATCAAGTTAAAAGGCAACACTTTATTGAGAATGTTTCAGTAATGATCAGTAAATAACTTTAGATAAACTTCAATCTGGCATGTAAGTATGACAGCCGTGTGAAGATGGACAATTAACGATAATGGATATCATATGCACAATTTTAACCAGTGGAACAGTCGGGAGAATAGGATGTGTCCAGGTGGATAGGATGTGTCCCGACATCGGCACTTTCCTTTCTGGTGTGTGTTTCGCTCCAGTTTGGTAGTCAGCTGATGGAGAGAAAAAAGGGTAAAAGGTAGCATCAGCTAGTGCTAGCTTTTAGCCTAGAGAAAAGCCCTGTTTTCTTCCCCAGGCTTTCACACACTTTGTCAAAATGTTAGCACTGATAGAATCTCATGCTGAGTTTGAGCTCCCCTTCTGCGGACACTGGCCCAGGAAAAGCCATAGTTATGAGACCTGGTTCCTGTAGCGACTCCTAATAACTCCTAATCCTGTAACTAGATTGTGGTGGTGATGAGCTGCTCTCTAGCATCAACGACACCCTGCTCTCCCAAAGTCGCTGTCGTGTTTTACAGTTTCGTCTAGCCAGCTTTGACTAAGTTAATATAACAAGACTAAAAAGAGTCAAGACTGTTTACGTAACAGTTTTGGGGTTTTGAAATTGGCCTGTTTCCAGCCTTGTTTAAGTTATGCTGGAATTATTGTTTGAGGTTCATGGTATGTCAGTTCCATGAATCATGTCAAGTCCTGACAAAGCATAAAAACAAACCTGTGTGTGTGTGTGTGTGTGTGTGTGTGTGTGAGAGAGAAGGGGAGTTCACTGGTTCATTCCTTCTCCATTTAATGAGTCAGAGCAGTGAGTGGGTGTGAGCAGGGGGGTGTGATCTAGTCTGATCTTTTTTGTCTCACTCACAGCCAGGGGGGCTGATAAGGTGGCATCTGGCGTACTCTGAATACCACTCTGCTGAAAGACACTGATAGGGAGGGGAGATACTGGAGAAAACCAGAGGCTTGAGGTGTAATCAGGGTAATTACAGGCCAGGCCGGACAATATTCACACAATCCTCATGTATTTTTCAGTTCCTCAAAAATGAAGGGCTACATTTGTGGTCCTGGAATGGCTAAATATGTGTGAATACAAACATGTTTGAGCGGTCTGTAAGTCAAAGGCAACTCGCTTTGGGAAAACAGCCAGAGCCAGAGCCAGAAACTGACCCATTACAGATCAGAGCCATCTTGTGAAGTTACAGTTCTGTTCCAACAGCACTTACAGCATCTTCTTATGTGCAACGTCGCTTCCTAAGCCAGCTCCAGGTTAGCCCTCTCTTTATTAAACTCTTTTCTTCAACACACTGTTTTCTTATTGGATTCTCCTCTGTGCTGAGAAAGCTCTATAATAACTTGATATCTTATTCCGTTTAAATGCCACCAAGCAATAATGACTTTGGCTCTGCAAACAGATGTTAAATAAAGCTTTCTCCCTCCATAATAAACCACTGCTCCATGCTGTTCTGTTCTAGCGGGAAATGGAGCCAAATCAAATAAATACAATCTTTATTTATTTATCGGGTCCTCAAAAACAGAGGATTACAGTATCTGTTCTGGAATGGAAGAGGGCTAAATATTTAAAATGGGAAGGAGGCGATGCATGAAGAGAGTGAAAGTCAAAGGCAACTTGAGTTTGGGATGAAAAGGCCAATCATTAAAACATGAAAATGTGTGTTTCAGTAGATCCGTGTGTGTGTGTGTGTGTGTAGGTTCTGCTTAGCTCTACAATACTTACAACAACCTCTTTGTTTGCCACTTTCATCATGATGACCTTACAGGGGTAGCAAGAGTTTGAGGAGTTTTTTTTTTTTTTTTTCTCACGGCCGTAAAAAAATTAAGATGCCAAAGTGGGTCTTAGTGAGTTCATAGGAGAAGAACACAGAACAATGTAGTGGGTTCTTAGAAGAACCGCTTTCTATGAACGCTTTGTTAAAAACACTGAAAAACAAGCTGTTGCACCATAGCCACTAGGGTGGAACCCCATTATGCTTACTGGTTGCAATGGTATTCCTGGTTGCTATCGTATTGCTAAGTGGTTTACGAAGTAGTTTCTACAGTTCTGACCTCTTTGCCACAATGCTGGACTCCTCAGGGCAATGATGCTGGCATTGCAAAGACAGAGATGAATCACTGCACCCATGCAGTGTGTGTGTGTGTGTGTGTGTGTGGAGAGTGAGTGAGAGATGGTGGAGCAGGCCACCATCGCTGTGTGCTCACTATAAAATCCCAGGTGGTTGCTATAGTATTGATAAGCGGTTTACTAACTGGTTTCTACAGTTTGGCTTGGAGATTGTGATCATGTTGCTAGGTGGTTGCCATGGTATTTCACCTAGCAACGTAGATCCTACGGCATCTTAGCATGGTTTTTATGGTGTTGATGGTATTTATGGTTGGTAGATGAATGTTACAGTACAGTGTTGCAGTAGTAGCTGTTAGGTTGTTGCTAGGTGATTGATAAGCAGTTGCTATGGCATGCCAGGTGGTTTAGGGGTGCTGCCAAGTGGTTGATGGGACTATGAGGGTAGAAGAGAAGGGTGCACAAACCTTTGAACCACTTTTATTAATATGGGAAACAAATCAGTTGCTATGTGAAAATTGTGTGTTTGATTAAAAAGCTGTAAACAAGCCTGAATCGCATCAGAATGATCATTTTGGTGTTTTTTTGGAACGGGGTTGACATCTCGTAAAGATGACAAAAATCCAGATAAATATTATGAAAATGAAAAATAAAAAAAAGAATAGATATAAATTAGATAACAATAGACTACAGTGCAAAATTCATTTACGATTGAAAGATGAAAAATATTCACAACATTTGTATACAAAATATTTCCAAATATATATGTATCTAAATATATACCTATATTTCTAAATTTCCACAGTGCAAAAATGAAGATCTTGGCATATGAATACATTATATAATATATAATACAGCTAAAATTGAAATGACTACAATATAAACATCTAAAATTCTCATAAAATATTTGTATATCTCAGTATGGTAAATGGAAGACAGTTAGAGTAGATTTAGAGTAGGTTGCATCACTGTTCCCCAGTAACACACTTTTAAACCCCAATAAGTGAAATGTGGGTGGTACCGTGTGTTACGAGGCAGCCGTCATTAACGTTCTCCTGTCTGCCGGTGACTGAATTAGCAGTGCTAACTGATTAGTGGTTGTTTACACAGATCATTCCCATACAGGCTTTTATGCTGGGCTCCTGCTCTTATCTGTCTACACTGGCTCTTGAAGGCCGAACCCAGCTTCTGTGGGCAGGCCACAGACACTATCAGAGCCTCGTAAACATGTCCTGACATATCCCACACCACACACTCGTCGGTTAATGGTTAAGTGAGTGGTGGGGAAATCCCCCTCAGGTCACTAATAGACTGGCCTTGCATTCAGAGCCTCGTAGTGGCTGCCTGTGTAAGAAAGCCAGACTCTTTATAGTCCTCTGAGGGTGTCTGGCTGATACAGGCCAAGCATGAACTGTTTATGGGAAACAATTGCCATCACCTCTTTCAGCGGCGCTTACTTCATTTACTGGCATTGTGATGAAGAGGAGAGCATATCCTTTATGGGTTTTTTATACAGCTTTTGAAAATGGTAGTTGTCTGAACATTTTCCTGACAAATGGATCAATAGAATTTTTAAAAGCAAACATCTAATGTTTTTAAGGTTGCATTAATGGACATGAAGAACACTTCTCTGATAAAGGCACCCTTTTGGGGACACATTATCTTCATTCAGAGGTCTGCAGAGTAGGTTAATCCATACACTCATAGAAACAATAAAGAGTTCTTTAAGGAAAGCCATAGAGGAGCTATGTTCATACAATATTCTTTTTTGTGTAAAGGATTTATCAGTTTAAAGGTTCTTCACATGCAAACATCTTTTACTAACTTGTTTTTTGAAACCAAGCGTGGTTCTTCTATCTATCAATCAACAGAACCAATTTTAGCACATTTTTTTAAAGGAAACTCAATTAACTTTTTTTTTTTGCTTTTTTTTGTTAGTTGTGAGAAGCACAAAGCAGTGCATGTGCTAATAATATAATAAAATACACCATATGTCCAAATGTTTGTGGACACCCCTTCTAATGAATGCATTCAGTTTAAGTTTAAGCACCCATTGCAAATGCACCCATGTGCAAATGCACTGACACAGCTTGGCTGGTCCCTGTAGAGAGGTACTTCCAATAGAATATGACTCTCTGGAGCAGATAAACCTGAACATATAAGAACCTAGAGGGATATAAAGCCCCCCAACATTGAGCTGTTGAGCAGTGGAACTGTGTTCCCTGGAAGGATGGTGCTCCATTCAATTCTTTTGGGATGAGGTGGGGTGGTGATCATCCAACATTCTGACCTAACTAACGCTCTTGGCACTAAATCCAATCAAATCCTCACAGCAATGCTCCAGAATCTAGTAGAGACAGTTACTCCCACAGAAGCAGGACAAACTCTTTTTCAATACCTGTGATTTCAGGGGAATCAATGAACGAGAAGGTGCCTCCCCTTGATGCAACACATTAATGCTGTGGAATTCAGGTTGTGGACTTTTGAGGAGTTTGGACCATGTCATCAGCTTTTGATTATCAACTTTCAGCTGAATTTGGGTGGTTTCTGCTTTGAGATTGAAGGCCAGACCCCCTCTGATAAATAGAGCAGGACTGAGAGATATGTGGGAGGAGACTGGGTGGTGGTGATAGGACATTAGGGGACATTAGATTTGGAGAAGGAGGAGGAGCTTAAGGCATGTTCCTCCTCCCAATCATTCGTTTATTTCCCAGCTCACTTATCTAACACCTGTATAAAAGACTGAGTGTTGAGTTTACTATAAAACACGAAGCACTTCTCAGGTCCGAGATTAAACGCTGCTCTTCCAGCACGATCACTCCATACTGAGATCCTGCTTACAAATCTTGACCTCTTTGCCACAATGCTGGACTCCTCAGGGCAATGATGCTGGCATTGCAAAGACACCCTACTGGCAAAGATGAATCACTGCACCCATGCAGGGTGTGTGTCTGTGTGTGTGTGAAGAGTGAGTGAGAGATGGTGGAGCAGGCCCTCATCACTCCAAGCATTCCCAGGAGCTCTTACAACACAAATGACGCGCCGCCGGCGACTTGGTGATTGTGTCAATTTGTTTCCCTTTGTTTTCAACGCTCTCTGTGCACACACACACTCACGCACACACACATAAACAATGCGATCATAACATGGGGCATGAGGCAGGTCCCATCTATCAGTGGTGTTGGGGAAAGCTACAGCTTTCATAGTAGCACCATTATGCTCTAATGATCTGTGGCGACCCAATCACGAGCACTTTTACTAGTGTGAAAGAGACACAGGGAAGTGGCCAGCAGTGGCAGGTACAAGCGAGGGGCGAGGGGTGAGGTGTTTTAGAGGGACATTTTATGGGACATTTCTGAAAGAGTTCATAACAGGGTAATATTTGGACATTTCGTATGCAGATCTGATTGCATTATAATGAACAGACCGAATGTCCTGTTAAATGACCAGGATTCATTTTCTTGTATTTCTCATGGTCTTTTTAAAACAGCCGTAATTCAGTTGTGTTCGACCATTTCCGGTCTCTCTTTATTACTTAGAATTAAACAGCTTGTTTTTGACACTGTGCCTTTAAGACATGTGTACATAATGATCTCTGTTCTGATTGGCTGCTCTGCATTCTGCATTCCTCAATCAAAAAGCAGTCTAGCCTCGGAACACTCCTTATAAGGTCAGTGTGAATGGGTGGTGCTAAGCTGCTGGCTATGATAGGTCCTTTCTGGAGTTACTGGAGTATCTGGGAAGGCTTTCTTTCTACTAGGTTACTGAGCATTGCTGTGAGGATTTAATTGCATTCAGCAACAAGAGCATCCCAGATTCCCCAACTCGTCCCAGAAGTACTGAACGGAGCACCACCACATTCCAGATAGCACACTTCCACTACTCTGCAGCTCAAAAAAAGCAATACAGTGTTTTACACTCCTCTAGCCCACGTCTGGTATTAGGCATGGAGCCAGTAGGTTCATGTTTATCTGCTCCATGTTTATCTATTGGCAGTACTTCTCTGCCAATGTATGTCAAGAGTTAAGAGTGTAGGGTGTAAACTAGGGTGCATGTACTGGGGCAATCATTTAAGCATCTTCAGAATTTGCTAGAATCTCGCTCTGTGGCTGCGTGACAGTGTGACAGTGATTATTTTTATTCTAATAAATTCTGGCAACAATAAAAACAGCAACAACAACAAAAAATGTTGATCTCTTCTCTTGGCATGCTGTAGATACATGCACACAGGACAGCTGACACATTTCACAAAAGCTAACACATGCATAAAGTTAGACAAACTTGACTATAGTTCTTGAGTGTAAACCTCAGTACCTTGATGGACTAAAATATACGTACATTTCTGTCATATCTTCACAAACCCATGAGTGAAAATGACCTGATTAAGCAGAGATGACTGATCCATTTTCTAAAATGATTATATATTGTTTTATTATTGTTAGGATTATGTGTCTGTTTTTCATTTCTTTCTCACTTCCCTTCCTCAGCGATCTTTCCCTCTTTCCTCCCTCTCAGTACCCTGCTGATCCTCCACTTCTCCCTCTCTCTCTCTCTCTCTCTCCCTCTCTCTATATCTCTCTCTCCCTCTCTCTCTCTCTGTTTCTTGGCAGCGGTACACAGAGCAGACATTAATGCAGTAATTGTGTTTCTCTGGTGCCTCGTATGCAGAGTGAGCCGTGTGGGCCGCATTATTGCAGACTGTGTCTCATGCAATTTTCTCATGGACCCTCAGCCTCTCCCTGTTTTGCTGAGAAAGGCGGAGGAACAGCTGAGCTGACCTCTTCATGCACTCCAGACGAGTCCTCCCTCCACCCCTCCCTTCATCCCTCGCTCCTCTCCCACTACCTCCTCCTCCTCCTCTTTCTCCTCCTTCTTGCCGCACAAACCAACCTGTCAGTCTGCTGAATAGTCTAACCTGAGAGAGAGACAGAGAGAGAGAGAGAGAGAGAGAGAGAGAGAAAAATGAGGGTCATGAATCTTGCGGAAGCATAACATTTGCGTGTGTAATGTGATGTACCATTCTGAATGGGACACATCTGTTGAATCCTCCAGGAAGTGTCTCCCGGTGAGAAATGCACGCTTGATTACAGCATCTATCTCAGCCTCTCTCTCTCTCTCTCTCTCTCTCTCTCTCTCTAACATTGACTTCATTCACTGATGGTCTTTTATCTTTTATTTCCTCTATGCCACTTGTTCCTATAGTGCTTGATCTGCCTCTACCTCTCTCTCTCTCTTTTGCTCTCTGTCTGTCTCTGTTTCTGCCTCTTTCTCTCCGTCTCTAATTGGAAGTATTTTTTCTCTCTCTGAGTAAAGAGTAGAATATCTACTGTATATCTACACTACATGGCCAAAAGTATGGGGACACTCATTCACTCTTTCATCTAAAACCAGGGGTTTAGAAAAGTGTATTCAGCTTTTGTTGGAGTAACTGTCTCTACTGTCCAGGGAAGAAGGCTTTCTACTAGATTTTAGATTTGATTGCATTCAGCAACAAGAGTGTTAGCGAGGTAAGGATGTTGGACGATCAACTCCCCAACTCATCCCAAAAGTGTTGGATGGAGCACCATCATTCCAGAGAACACTTTTCCACTTCTCAATGCTGCCAGTCCTCATTGCTCTCATAGTGACCACACAGTCGGTCCTCACTGCTCTCACAGTGACCACACAGTCGGTCCTCACTGCTCTCACAGTGACCACACAGTCGGTCCTCACAACTCTCATAGTGACCACACAGTCGGTCCTCACTGCTCTCACAGTGACCACACAGTCGGTCCTCACCGCTCTCATAGTGACCACACAGTCACTCCGCAACGCTTTGACGGTGACAAGCCGTGTACTTGGTCAGGATCCACCTCTGTTCTGATGGTCCTTGATGGTCAGGAGATATGGTCCCATTTTTTCACCCTCTTTTGATTGCATATTAGCGCTCTCTCTCTCTCTCGTAACTAAACATAAATAAAACAGTGTTATGAAAGTCCAAATGAGTACAGACTCACACAAAGGATGTAAAATTCCAGACTCATCCTTTCTGCTTTCCACGTCTCTCTCTCTCTCTCTCTCTCTCTCTCTCTCTCTCTCTTTCTCTTTCTCTGTTTCTCTGAGCATGGGGTGTTTTGATGATGATAGTCGCTCCTCGCCCCTGGAGGCCCAGATTGTTATGTTGTGGTTGCGCTTCTGCAGATTATTAAAATTCTTAATCTCCCCCTCCTTCCTCCGCCACCAGTCCAACTGCGGCTGAATCTTCTGCTAATATGCTATTCATTTTACACTTCTTTCTCTCTGCTCTCCAGAAATATCCTTCGGTCTTTTGACACATCTGTGCGGATCAGGAGGATCTGAGGCTGTGCTCCTTTGTTCCTGTTGGAATTGGCGAGGACTTCGCATGTGGTTTTTGGAGCAGGAGAGAGTGATCTATAGGAGCTGCACCTATTGTACTATTTACACTTCCAGCCAGCAGATTTACATTTCACGCTATTTTTCAAAGCTTTTAAATGTAATTCTCTTTGAAAAGTGAGTGTGCTTGTATTATTCATGGTGGAAGAGATGAGACACTGAGTGAGCCAAAAGTTTTAATGGAGGCACAGCTCCACAGCACATCTGTGCCAGTAGTGTAGGGCAGTTCTACACCCAAAACACTTCTTTCTACAGTGTTGATTATCTTCATATACAGTGGCATCTGTGAAGGGGTGGGATATACCAGGCAGCACGTGAACAGTCAGTTCTTAAGATAACTGGGTCGGAGCATCTCCAACATCAGGCAGGTCTTCTGTGGTGTTTCTGATATGCAGTGATCAGTATGTAAGTGATTCAAGAAAAGAACCACCAGTGAACTAGCGACAGGGTCATGGGCACCTAAGGCTTATTGCTGCGATCCATGGAGGCCCCAACTCACAAATTACAGGACTTAAAGGATCTGCTGCTAAAGTCTTGGTGCCAGACATTATAGGATGCCTTCAGAGGACTCTATGCCTCAAACGCTCAGATCTGTTGTGCTGGCACAAGGGGGACCTACTCTATATTAAGCAGGTGGTATTAATGTTATGGCTGGTAGGTGTATATGACCCATGCGTATAATGTAATAACCTTCACATACAGTAACCCTATCATTATGAAGGCTCTCTAGCAACAAATACTTGAATGACTCATGACTTCATATGAATTTTCAACAGATGTGGGGGTTTGGCCTATGCACAGAGCAGCTGACATAACCATACAGTCAATAGATGTGATGCTTTAATATTCATGAATTGTGAAGTGGGTTGTCGTCTTAAAACCTAGAGAAATGGCTACCACATGTAGAATCTAGGATAGCAAGAGTCACAGTAGTGTGGATGATTTACTCCACCTAGTCTGGAACGGCATGAAATGTTCATTTTAAAGTTTGGGCCTTTGGGCGAAAGGGAACCTGCAGCTGCTAATGGGATAGCATGAATGTAACAGACTGTAAAATTAAGCCTGGGGTCTTACAGCCCTATTCTGATCTTGCTAAAAATGTTTACTCTAAGAACCAGATGCAGCCATACATTCACAAAGATCTACAGGTTATGTGTCATTAGCAATATTTAAGGCTTAAACCCTGTGATTTAATTTTTAAGTAACCTCTCTTATCTGATTAGGCTCTAACTTCCTTTCATGCCGTTAAAATCAAGTTTCACTATGAACATAGGGGTTTTCGAGGGTTCTTTACCAAAGGCTATGGTTCTATGTGTAACCGCATATGAGCTAATGTGGAAGTGTAAGTCAAAGAACCATTCGAATGCTTGAAAGGTTCTTGGCCTGGTTAAATGGTTCTTCACATAAGTCAAGCATCTTGTTGATGGTAGAATTTGATGCTAATTGAAGTTTTAAACACATGCATAGAGAAATCACAAGAGGCAAACTTTTAGTAGAGGCAATTTTACTGTAAGTATGTGTAAGTGTGAATTCTTTCTGTAAAGGAACTGGTTTGAATCCATTTTTTAATATTACTGAAACATCCTGTTAGCATATTGGCTATGTGCTAACATTGTCTTTCCTCTCTGCACTCCTAAAATGGTGCTTTAGTGGCTCTTTAGTAAAGGCAGTGGTGCTATATAGAATCATAACAACTCAAAGTACCATTACGGTAAATTAAGTGGTTCTTCTATTTGGCGGAAAACCTTTTCTAGATGATTCTAGAACCGTAAGATGGCAAAAAATAACACCAGAAGTGTCTGGAGTCCAGTCCAGAGAATATATCTGTGAGTATGAATTGGCTAAACAGAGACTGATCAAGAAGACCATCCGATCTATGTGACAGTCATTGTTTTCTTGACATTAAGCATTTGGTCAAAGGGGGATTTTAGAAGTTGAAGGATGTCCTAAGGCATTCACACCATACAATTATCAGCCATAAACAGCAATGAGTGCAGCCTGTGAGTCATCCTGGTCAGGCCTGAGCTTTAAACCACAACTTCTACATCTTCTACAGGGTCTCTGTCTTCAGCCCTACAACAGACCACATGACCTCTAACAATGAGCGTTATTTCACTGGGTTCCAGGCTAATTAAGCTGTAATAAACACCTTAGAAAGTGCCCTTCCAGTAGAGTTCACCAACCATGTGCATTTTTGGGAGGCAGGAGAAAAGCAGAGTACTTGGAGGAAACCCACACTGAAACGGAGAACTCACCAAACTCCTTGTAGAGAGTGACCGGAGCAGGGACTGAACCCACAACCCACAACCTCCAACCTCAGGCCCCTGGAGCTGTGTTTCTTTTTTCCAAGTATGAACATACTCGACTTACTCTTACCAGCTCTATGAACACTGCGTTAGACTCAACTTAGGAACAACAATAAAGCAAACCTGCATTTGCATCCTCTTGTGTCACATCTAACAATATTACCATTTATTGTTGAACTATTCCTTTCCATCTCTTCTTCTGTTCCCATGCTGCTCGAGAGTGTTTAGAAGCTCTCCATTGTGTCATGCTTTGTAATACTCTTCCTCTACTTCCATAATATCACACACAAATGAAACAATTATTTCCTATCTCCTCACAGCAAATGGCCCTCCTCGCTGTGGCTAATTAGCCATATCCAGCAGGTATTAATGGCCGCTTTGTGAAGCACTATCATAGTGCTGCTACAACTGTGGCTCTCCACTCATGAAGAGTTGTTTGCTTTTGTATCAGAATTATGTGAGACAATTGGTTTCAACAGCCATGAAGAGCATTTCTGTCCTGTTTTCAGTCAGTCTCCCTTAGCTACAGTAAACCAGCGACACACATGCCACATGCATACACACACACACAAAGACACACATACACAAACACAAAAGCTCACACCTGCCCACACACTTCAACAATACAAAATTAGATAATTGCATATAACACCACACAGGATGCGCCATCACACAATCCAAGCTAAGCCAACACTTCTTTGTCTAGGTGGTTTCAGAGCGAGCAGGTATGAAGAACATGTTAAGAGGGAACACAGGCTAACAAAGGACGTGGAGAGAGTTTCCGGGGAGCGTGTCACCACAAGGAGCAAACGAGTCCTCCATCTTCTCTCTGTTATTCAAATCAAAGCAGGCAGATTTCAGACTGGCATCTTTACAGGATGGTAACTTCCTAGGGACACTCTCTGATTTCAGAGCAGGGAAAAGGCATAATTCAGCCCTACTTGACCATTTACAACCTTTTACAGCCTTTAGATTTTAGATGGTGTTGCGCAACAAAAAACACCACTACCTACCAGTGAGCTACCACACCATGTGGGAGACCAGGGTTCGACTCTCTGGGGCAGATAAACATCAACATCTCCTGGCACCGAAGCGGTGGAACGAACTTCCCCTTCCACAGAGTCGCTCGCTGTCTTCAAATGCAGACTGAAGACCAATCTCTTGGTGATGGTGGTGCTCATGCCAATCCTTTTGGGATTAGTTGGGGAGTCTGAGGTGGGGTGCTGTAGGGTGGGGTGTTGATCATGCAACATGCTGAACTCACCCACGCTCTGGTTGTTGAATGCATCAAATCCTCACAGCAATTCTCCATATTATCTTGTAGAAAGCCTTTCCATTTTGTTAGACAGTAGAGACTCCAATAGAAGCAGGATAAACTCTTTTTTAATACCAATGAGCATGCGTCCCAATACATTTGCCCATATAGTATAGTGTAGATAATTAAAATTTCTGTTTATACATTTTAAAAATGTTTAGTCCTTTCCCCACTGTGTGTTCCTCTCCTGTCTCCTTAAAAACATAATGCATGTGTAGTCACATGACTCCACCACGTCCAGTCTGCAGAAGCAACCTGGAGGAAAACTCAAACAGAGCCAACTGAGCAACTCCAACAGCTCATATAATTGTTTGTTAATCATAATTGAGGTAAAAAAATGTTCAGTTAATTGTCATATCACCCAGAACCAATACAGGCCCTTCAAAGAGATTTTCTTCTTTTATGTGTTTCCTATGAGATTTTAAGTAATCTTAAAGTTTTTATGTAATCGTGGACCGTTTCTACTGATTTATTATGGTTGTGCAGTGTAAACACTAAGACACCCACTTAGCAACACATTATCAACCACCTAAAGTACCATTGCAACCACCACAAGGTGTTGCACTTAGGAACACCTTAGGAACCATCAGAAATACTATAGCAACCTCCATAGAAACAATTTGGATCACCTAAAATATGTTAGCCACTGCCCAAGCAACTGCCTGGCAGACCAGAGAAACCTCTTGAAAACACCTTGGCAACACCAAAGCACCCACTTAACAACTCCTTAGCAACCATGAAGTAATGCCCTAGCAACCACAAAGAATACCATAGCAAAAACTCAACGAACACATAGCAACAGTCAAGCCATTGCATGGAAGAGCTAAAGAACCACTAAAGCTGCACAAGCATTTGGGTTGTTCTTCAGGAAATGCACTTTTCCAGTCACTATGAAATGCCCACCTGGGCCACTGTAAACCATTTCAACCCCTTAAAAAGGTTTGAATATGACTGCAACAATGTATTACAATCTTAATTATTAAACCTAATTTACACAAGTACAAATAATGTGATGCTTCTCAAATCTTAATATTGATATGGCTTCAAAGGTTGTCAGTTTGTGTTGTCTTAAGATGGCAACAGAAAGCACTAAAGCTAAAGCCTCATACAATGTCGCTGCTTTTGATTCATCCATGAAATCAAACACACACACACACACACACACACACACACACACACACACACACACACACTTACACAAAGAATGCAAGAGCCAAGGATTTGGTTTGGTTGCCATGGCAATGATTGTAGTGCTCCTGACGATTTAACACGGCTTCAGTGGGTGAGACACTGTACTGACACGCAGTTCATCCTGAGTCATTCCTGATTGTCACGCAACCGTTGGAGGAGTCTGGAGGCATGGATGGATGGATGGGTGGATGATGATGCCTAATTCAGTAGGAGGATCCCAAACTACCCTCTATCTGTTCATGATGAACACCACACACTGTGACTATCCAAGAGGCTGACTGAGGTTCTACCAAAACAACATCCCATATAGGACACATTTTAACATCCGTCCGTAAGGCCCTGAAGCCTTTTACCCTCAGAAGCCTAAGAGTTATTACTGCCATATTGATATAATAATTAGATCAAATTGTATAATTACATGATTATTACATGTTTTAGTAAGAAATTACATTTACTAGATATGTAACCAAATGTAAATACATTATTTAGAAACAGATAAATAGAGATAAATAAGTCATATTATTATTCCTTTGTGTGGGTTTTAGTTTCAATTCTTGGAAAACAACCTGCATTTACTTTATAGCTGCTCTTACAGGGAAAGTTGTTCGGTACATGGAATTTGAACCTCAAACACTGTTGTATTCCCCTTTAAAATAAGTAAAATTCAGCATAACCGAAACTGTTAGAAAACCCAATTCCCAAAACTGTTGCATTAAAGTCTTGGCTCATTATTTCCATTCCCACAAAATTTTGCCAAAGTCTTTTGACACCTAAAGCTGGCAAAAACATGGTGGTGACTTCGGAAGAATATGGTGTTGTTGATACTAGAGAGCAGCACATCACTTCCAGACTCTGCTAGCTGTGGGAATATGGCTTGCTATGTAAACCAGGCCTCATGATCGTGACTTTTTTTGTTATTTGTGTCCGCAGAAGGGGAGCTCAAACTCAGCTTGACTAAAAGGCTATAGACTAAAAGCTAACGCAAGCCTATTGTTTATGTAAGCTAGCATTTATAATTTCTTTCTTTTTGGAGCTTATTTCCTTACCAGTAAGACTCAAGAAAGCCAAACCCAGGTAAGCAAGTAGGATGCTAGGCTAAAAGCTAACCTGGCTATGATCTCTTCAGCTAAAAAAATCAGCTTGGTTTATTCTAAGGCAAAATAACAGGGTTGTAAATGGTTAAGAACAGACCAAAGCTCCATTTACTCTGCTTTTTGTTAGACTCGTCAAGCTCATCTGAATAGTTTAGTGAAACCTTTTCCTTTTTTGCATTCTATAATTCTGCCTGATCTGCCTGATATCTCACTACCATAGTAAATATACTGGCAGAGCTGACTACACCATGGATCTACAAGGCTACCAGGTCAGGCTACCAGAATCTAGGAATCCCAATCAGGAGGCTAGAAATCTAGGTCTGCACCCCTTACACATGACTTGATTCAGGCTCCAACTGTCGACTCCGACCACTGAAAAATCTGCAGATTAGAGCTAACCAGCAGAGACTTAGCCAGACTGATAACTGGGGCTAAAATTTTAAGCTCATTGTCAGCAATGTTAGCTCAGCATCTCCCACTGTAAACTAAAGAAGCAACCTTCAGATAGCAAACATGTCTTAGCTGATCGACTGCATGCAGGGTAAGTGATGAATCACGTTAATTGATTTTTCACAGAACTCCTCCATTAATATACAATTACCACATTTTTGTTATCAGCAGAGATAACTGCAAACATACAGGAATGTGAGAGGAACAGAGAGGGTTAGGAGGACATGGTGGGGGTTGGGGTGTTGAGCATAGTATCGCATTTTTGCCTCCAAAGGGCAAACCTTCATACACACTGAATCAGCCTGTGCATACCAGGGATGAAGAAGATTTCAGGCATTTTAGTATGAGCTTTACTCCCTGTGCTGATAATTAGTGCCTAACCAAACACTTGTTATCTTTAATTCAGTTCTTTGGCCCTCCCTGCCAAGCACTTTTTAATTAAACTATCACTGTGTTTAATAAGTTCACACAGACACAGCGACACAAATCACCTCGGATAAGATAACTGTCTGGCAAGTACACACAAGATCCTGTCTAACATACCGTCTGCTGCACATAAGAGTAAGACTCCACGAGATTACGGTTTCAGAACTAGGGTGGATCTTTTCCTTTTTTTTCATTTTTGGGAAGAGAGTTGTCAGGGAACTGATTTCCAGCACCATGTTTAGTTCTTTCGACTTCAGAGCAATAGTGCAGAAAGCCAATATTAAAAGAGCAATAAATCAAGACCATGAGAAAAAACTCACGGCATTTTCAGCCGTTTTCTAAGAGCTGCTGGTGATTTCTTTTTCAATCAAGCAGCTCTGTTTTATCTCTCAAATCTTCTCAACTGAGGGAAGATGATCTCTGACTTTGAAGAAGCATGGGGTATTTGTTAACTGGCCTTCCAAATGGTCAGTAAATATGTAACACACACTCTTAAGGATATTTTAGTAAATTCAGTGATTTAATAGGAACTATCATTGCTGAAAAATCCAATTTAAGACCACGTTTTGTGTGTTTTCTGGTAGCTGGTCTCAGATGGTCGAAAATCTGGTCATCCAGACAAGAACGTACCCTATTCTTCTTTGCCGACTGTGTTTTCATTTGGGTTTGATGATGATGATCAAACAGCTGGTCATACTTAGTTTGGGAAAGATGGCTGACCAGTTTAGTCATACTGGTGGACCAGCATGGTCGGGCTGGTCACAAGCTTGGTCATATTGGTTGACTAGCTTGGTCAGTTTGCTCATGCTGGTAGACCAGCTAAACCATCAAACTCACACAAAAACATTCCCTATGCTGGTCAACCTGTTTTTTTTAGGGATAACCACTCAAAAGAACCATCTGGAGAGTACTTATCCTGGATAAAGAGTTCTTCTCATTGGTGGAAAATTGTTCCTCTATTGTTACGAGACAAAGAACCCTTTCAGTCCTATACTAAACCCTACATGTAAGAAAGCCTGAGGCAGAATGTAAGCATGGGCCATCTTCCGGGCATTTCCTTAAGTCACAATCATGGTCCATAGCAGGGGTTTAGAAACAGGCAGCTAGAGCAACCCACAGCCTGTCCAAAAACCGAGCAGGACAGGAAACCACAAATAGATTAAACCAAGAAACAAGGGACAAGGAACCAAGCCATGGAACTCATGGGAATACTAGGAACTAGAGACAAGGCTCAGGAGTACAGTAGGCTTGTGCAAGAATTTGGAACTGACAGCACATTCACAGCCATAACAAGACACAGGTGAGACCAAAGACACCTGTACTGATTGCAGGTACTGATAGACCCAGGAGGGGACTTAAGGAGGTGCCCTTTTGCTCTAAAGGTGCACTCCTGACCTGCTTGTATAATTATCAGGACTTGGTTATTATATGTGAGTAATAATTATTATCATAACTCCCACTTGTCTTGAATTCACACATCACCACTAGGTTGTGAATACTGTTATTATAAAAATGGGTATTTATATGAGGCACTGTGGACTGATTAAAGAGAAACAGTCGGATAGCAAAGGGCACTTTTTTTTAAACACCCTGACCCTGGAGAACCACTGCCCAGCACATTTTAGGTTGTTTTCACGACCAGTAAAAGCGACACTTCCACAATGCTTGATATTTCACACTGGACGCGACAAATATGGCTTTTAGGGGAAAGTGGTTTCTGTTTTTCCTATGATGGAAATTACAAGTGATTACAAGAAGGTGTTGCCATGGTTAAAATATTAAGTGTCTCTTAGTAGCTCAGCTATTCACAGTGACACATTTCTTGCCCAGATTTATTCAAGCCACTTCATTACAGCCAGAGTAATAGAAAAAACGCACTTGTTATTTAATTCTTTACAGCTGATTGGTTTAGTTTGGAGTTTGATCCATGATCTATTCAGGTTGCTGATGCTTGGCCCCTCCAGCCAAAACATTTCATCAATTCAAAGTATGGCAAGTTTGGGTTGGTGTACTTGGTAGAACTGACCTGGCAAGTTTGAATCATGAGTACCAACTTCTGAGAATGGGAGGATTCTATATGGTAATTTTGCAACAGAGTGGTGCGTAATGCATAATGGGATATTTGACTGTGCCAAGTTCACACAAGTCACACAATGATGCATCCTCAACAACACGGCGGAACAAGAACACATCCAGGCATTTGGACTGTACTTAGTTACAGTACTTGGGCTGCAACGGAGTCCACAGGAACACAAGTACAGGCAAGTATGTAGACTGAGAATCGGCCTCTGTGATCTGTGAAAGGGCTTGTTAATTAGCCGCTTAATTGGTACAGGTGTGTTGGAAGCAGGGAAACGCTTAATGCACAGAACAGGGGTGCTCCAGGACATTTACATTTACATTTACATTTAAGGCATTTAGCAGATGCTCTTATCCAGAGCGATTTATAAAAGTGCTTTACTGTTTACAGAAAATAAAGCCTGGATGCTTGTCTTCCGTGGGTCTTAAAGGATGGCAGGTCAATCCTGTGTTATTTGCTGTACCAGCATTACCTACTATGTCAATGATTACCTGTAAAACCTTCTGCAAGACTCACAAGCCTCAGGTTTCCAGATCAAGAATTCTGGAAAACAGTGTCTTCTACAAACTGTAAATGAAATTAGTTTAACTGAATATTGTCCTCATTTATTTCCCTGAGTATCTTCACTCCAAATGTCTATGCATGGGCCTGAATATGCAAGAGGACATGGTGCAGCCAAGGTGGAGTTTCTATGACAGTACAATGCATCTTGTTTGCTGTGGAAATACATGTAAACTTTAAAGCAGAAGAAAACTCTAATGTAGGTTAATTGAACAAGATTTTATTCTACGTCTAGAGAGCCACAGCACTACACCGTTCAGTGTTTTCCCCGATCCAGCACTTCTCATTCAACCCACAAGCCCTTTATCCTTCATGAGCTGAATCAGATGTGTCGGAGCAGGGGAACATTAAACAATGTAGTGCTCTGACTCTCCAGGCCCGGGACACAATATGCTGTGTTGGAGCACAGGATATCTAGCCGTTTGATCTAGAGAATACATCAAGCAAAACAGGCCCAGACCTCGTGCAGTACTTTTAACACAAAGACTGACTGCGATTTGGTCTCACATCTCACACCTTTGAAGAGTGGAGATCTCTATTGGAATTCGCATTCATCTAAACACAACTCTATCTACCCAATGCATCTGTGCTGCGCGCTCTGCAGAGATGCTATCATGATCGGAACAAATGTGGTCTCCTGTTTTATTTCAGCCAGGGCTTTCATCTGTGGCCGGCCTTATCTGTGCACTGAGAGGAGAATAGGATGTGTTGTGACATTTATCTTACTGCTTATGCTTCCTTCTGTTATCTTCGCTAAAGAGGAACCGTACTGTAAGTGTTTAGAACAGCAGAAAAACGAAGATAATTGGTAATGAGCTCAGAGCACTCAGACACTATAGTAATAGAGCATTTTCATTATGAATAGTGTTTGCCTTCAAGATTAAACATGTGCCTAATTCTTGGAGGTGTTCCAAATCAGAGGTTTTATGCATCCAGACTTGTCCTAGGCCTGCTACTCCTCTATCCGTCAAAAAAAAACAAGGGCTCTAGCTTCCCGGACAAAAAGGCCTCATCACTGAACTGCCAAAATGCAATCATGGCACATCTCTCTTTTGCACCACAGTTTGTTCCTGTTTGGTGTATCGCACAATGGCTGGAAAGTGTGAGCTAAAGGACAGCTGATACACTGGGCCAGGGACAATTCCTAAGCACAGTAGATTCAATTCAGACTGCATGGGAACGGAACTGGGCAGTGCTGGAGCTGGTTAGCTTAGCGGATACTAGGCCTCACATGCTTTCCATAACATGCAGCCAAGCCCTGCTTTGAAGATTCCAAGAAACTGATGCTGATCTGATGCTATGAATAGAAAGTGAGTGAGAGAGCGAGAGCATTTTCTGTTTTTGTGAAAGCACATCTGTGGGTAGGAATACAGCAGACTTCTGCTTTGAGGGAGGTCAGGCTTCATTCTGAGACATTTATCATGTCATCTCCATATCCAACACTGACACAAGCGTCAAAAAGCTACATTCATCTTTTCTGTTAAGCCCACCCTCCGGTCAAACGACCCACCTATGGCTTCAAGGTGTTGGTCACCTGATACGAGTCTATGGATTCTGTACACATGACTAAAGTTACTCCAAATTATTTCAAGGAGGGAAAGTAGTTTAAGTGTCAGTTTTAGTTTATAGTGAGAAGAGCTTTAATTAGGGGGGATCTCAAGTGGCACGATCATGTAAGTGCTCCTCCTATCATTGAGAGGTCGAGACTTTGATCCTCAGTGAAGCCGCAACCATTTGTGGTCAGGAGTACACTGAAGCAAATGGCCTCGCTCTCCATAGGTGGGTGGATTGGCTGTCATACACTCTTAAAATATACAGAAAGGTGCCTCAAAAGGTTCTGTGAGTTCTGTGAAGAACCATTTTTAGCAGAGCTGTGAGTATGAACCTTTAAATTGGTAATGAACCTACATCGACTTCTTTAAACCCTGAAAAGGTCCTTCACTGGGACAAAAGTATTGGGACACACCTTTTCTTAATCATTGAATTCAAGCGTTTCACTCAGTCCATTGCTACAGGTGTATAAAATCAAGCTACAAGCCATGCTGTCTGCTTTTGCACACATTAGTGACATGGGTGGTTCTAAAGAGCTCACTTAATTCCAGCATGGTTCTGTAATAGGATGCCACTATTGCAACAAGTCAGTTGGTGGAATTTCGTCTCTACTAGACATTCCACCATCAGCTCTGAGTGGTTTTATTGAAAAGTGGAAGTGTTTAGGAATCACAGTAACTCAGCCACTGAGTGTCCGGCCACGTAAAGTTACCGAGCGGGGTCAGGGCCGGGGGCTGAGCTCAGAGCATAGTGCAGAAAAGTCTCCAACGCTCTTCTGACTCAACAACTGCAGAGCTCCAGACCTGCTGTTAGAGCTGAAAGGAGGATCAGCTCCATATTAATGCTTACGGCTTTAGAATGGATTAGGGATGTCACAAAAAGCTCATGTAGGTGCAATGTGTAAGTGTCTCTTTTACAATAAAATGGTTCTTCTGTGGCATCACTCAAAGAACCCCTTGTAGCACCTCAGTGCAATGCTAGTCATAGTGGCTGCTTGTGAGCTGACCTGGCAGTTAGCACTCTTCTTCAAGTGTCTTCAGCAGTCCAACCTCAACTCCCAGCTTCCCAGCTTGATGCTGCTGTGTGTATATGACCAACATTAGGGAGAAAGTGAGTAAAAAAAGCTTTCAGTTCAATCTGAGGTTTTTGAGGTTTTTGAAAAGAAGCTGTGTTACTTTGGAAATTGATCAATGACCTTTCTTACAGATGAGGTATATTGAGTCATGCTATGGTTAAGAGAAACATCATGTTCCAAGTGCACTTCATGTGTTCTGATGATCAATAGTATATGCTGTGAGAGCCAAGCCTTGTACCTTCCCGAAGCAATTGCTGAGCAATAGCAAAGGCCAGAAAAAGAACGTGAAAAACAACCTTTTTAGCACTGACTCAAGGTGGTGAGCTAATGAAATGCAGAGCTAAAGAAGTTCCAAGACCTAAAAAAGATAGATATACAATCTATGCACTCTATAGTCTATACAAGGGCAACAGCAGTCCTATTGTACTTTAGTGAGCTCCTAAAGTGTTCAGCCAGCTAAATGTCATCAGTCACATCAACACTTCCTCCTCCACTGCTTTGAATGGGAGATTCTTACCAGATACACTATATGGACAAAAGTATTGGGACACCTGCTTATTCATTGATTCTACCAAACTCAAGGGCATTAAAAAGAGTTTATCCTGTTTTTGCTGGAGTAACTAAAAGTATTTTACTAGATTTTGGAGCACTGCTATGAGGGCTTGATTGCATTCAGAGATGTAAAGAACCATGGTGAGGTCATGGTCACCACCTCACCTAATTCCCAAAAGCATTGGCTGGAGCACCAACCAACAGTTCCACTGCTCCACAGCTCAATGCTGGGAGGCTTTAAAGCCTATGCCTGGGATTATGGCATGGTGCCAATAGGTTCAAGTTTATCTGCTCCAGAGAGTCCTATTCTATTGGCAGTACATCTCTACAGGGACTAGAAAACCTGTGTGTGCATGTGTGCATTTGCACATCTGTCTGCTGCAAAACTTAAAGTAGCTGAATGCATTGATTAGAAGAGGTGTCCACAAACATATGGACATATAGTGTATCTTTCAATGATGTCTTCGGAAGTGATGAGTCCCATCACAGGTGCTTGTTGGGTAGTTTGTTTATTTTGCAGTTATGTTCCCGTTCATTGAGCAAAGCTCAGAAATGTATGTGTGGGAGAAGCTTTAAAGATTAGCATGCTAGCAGTGAGCTCTATGCAGTACATGAGGGAGGGGCTTTAGCGATTAGCATGCTAGCACCAGTGGAGCTCCTTGGAGAGCTGAGGCTGGGCTGGAGATGGATGGCTGCTTGATTCGTGCTCGAGGGTCCCTGGTGGGGAGTTTTTTTTTTCTGTGTGTGTGTTCAGTGACTGGCAGCTGCAGCAGGGGCAGCAGATGGCCGGGCGGGGGTCCAGGGCGCGGGGGTGAGGGACCTGGTGTCACTCTGAGCGTCTGTGGCCCGTCTGGGCCACTGGCAGCCGGGGGAAGAAAGCGGGCATTGCCATCCACAGCCGAACAGTCTTTGCTACCCGTCATCATGGGCACCACTGAGGCACGTAGGATTGGGCTATTAGGCATGCACACCTGCGGCTGCAGAGTGGGACTGGCTTGTGTGTGTGTGTGTGAAGTAACAAACTGACCAAAGTGTGTCTTTGACATGCTTCACAACCACACACCTGGCACACAATAGCTCCAGTAGGGTTGCACCAAAACCAAAACTGGATGTGACCTCACTCTGTTCCACTGAAGATCTAATCTGGTCCGGTTAGGTGAGATCATATCGCTTCTCTTCAAAAGCTGCTCCCACACACCTGTGAGTGAAAACTGCACACTCTGATCACTTGGCTCAGTGCTTCTCTTTCTGGCTAGATCACACAGAATTTTGGATATCCTGAGTCATTTTAATGGGAGAGCTAGTATGAGAGCTAGTGTCTGGGTGCATTGACTTCCAGCAAAGCATTCCAAAACTCAAACGGGACAGGATTCATGCTCATGAATATCAATCTTCAGGATGTGCTCTACTGTTCCTCGGAAGCTGGATGTTTCAGAGTCAGTAGGCCGTACTCTGAACTTCCAGTCAAATTGCTTCTGCTTAAAAAAAAGGCACACCATCAGCAAATCATCACCAATATGTCCTAAAATAAAACAAATTATGTTTTTTTTTCCAACATAAAACAACAAATGCAAAGGGAATATGCCTACTGTTCATTGTCCATACTGTTACCAGCTGTATTTAACAAAGGGGATCGTTCTATTGCAAATTTGAGTTGGACGTGGTATTTTTAGGTTGAGTACGATGGAACATAGAACAATGTCATGATATTTTGCTATTTTGCAAAGTTCATAAAAATGCAACAGGCCAGCTCTGTTGTCAGTTTTTGACTGCTTGCCTGGTTACACTTCTTTTATATCAAATGTGGGAAATAAATCCTAGAGACTATGAGGGCAGACTTATTGGTATTCATATTTAGGTTCAGGGATTATACACCTATTTATCTTATTTCTTGACATTTTGCCTTGTTAATTACCTAGTGATTTAAAATGCTAAAATATTGTAGCTCAAAAACGGCAAATTTAAGAATGTGAAAAGATTTGATTCCATGTCATTTTGGACCTTTATTTTGGTCATTTTCTCATGAAATTCTGACACAGTGTAAAGAACTGCTGCTGGACTTACATTATGTCAAAAAACCAAAACAATAAAACTGGAGAATTTTCTTTTGCATGTTAGTAACAATATAACAATACTTATATACAGTGTTTAAATCTCAAGATGAGAAATATTAGTAATATTGTAATATAACTGTACACCCTGTTTACGAACATGATGCTGTTTCCACCACCAGACTGTTCTACCTCAGCATACACTCCTGAACTCCCTGTTTTACTCTTCATTTACACACACAGCTCATCCATCACTGCTCCCCATATTTATTCCATTTTACTGTTCGTACAGTAACTTAGTCTGGTCCTTAATCACCCAGCTTTCATACACATTTGCTCATATTTATATATTTTTGTATTTATTGCATTTACTGTGTTTGTTCTTGTTGTCTAAGCACTCTGTCTCATGTTTTGTATCATGTATCATGTCCTACCTGTTCTGCACTGGAGACTTACACCTGTTTTGTATTGTTCTGCACAACCCTGAATATGTATAATGACACTAAAGCTAAACTGAATTGAACTGGATTGTATTGTTTTCCCCACTCTAACACAATTAATTAGTTCATTAGTTGTATCAAGTGTGTTGGGAGCAGGGGGGATCTAAAATGTGTAGGGTTGTAGTACTAAGAACTGCTGACTTGGACTAAAAACCCTGCAATTTAGTCTAACAGTAGATTTTTCTCCCATTTGGCAAAACATTTGTGCAAACTTATTGGTGACACTGTTTCAAAAGTTTGAAATCTTTATAACAGCAACTTAAAGGTGGAGGAAGAAATATCCTTAACTTTAAGACTGCGATAACAATAACTGAGGGCCATTCCTGTTGGTCTATTTCTTATGACATGTAGGTGCCAAGTACAGAGCAGCTGGCATTTTAAAGAGTTTAGAACAATACATAAAAAATATGACGTTTGATATGACAACGACTAGACGTAAGTCTATATGCATGTGTGTGTGTGTGTGAATATGTGTGACAGGCTTTTTAAATAGTGCATGATGACAGAGCAGCTCTTTGCATCTGAGCTTGGTGGCCTTTCGGCCTGCCCTCATCCAGACGGAGTCCCGAGCGTCCGACTGAGAGCACAGCGGCCAGGCACAAAGCAGAGCGATCAATATTTGAGCAGCTGCAGTGCCTCTCTTTCACTCCCTCTGCATCTCTCTGTCTCTTTCTTGCACCACACCTCCCTCATACTATCTATCCATCTCTCTGGCTCTGCCCAGGAGATGGATTGTGTGTGTGAGGGACAGAGAGAGAGTAGAGAGAGACCTAAAAGAAAACACAGGGTGAGACACAAAGAGAGAGTGAGAGAGAGAGAGAGAGAGAGACACTGGGGAAGAGAAGAGAAGTGATATCTTTCCACAGCCTCCCTTGATACATTATAAATGAACTCCCAAATCCACTCGAACGGTATTATCTGTGGTATTAATTCATACCATTGGCTCCAGCACTCTCTCTCTTTCTTCTCCCTCTCTCTCGATCGCACTCTGTCTTTTCATCTTCAGATTGAGCTCTCCCACAGATGTTGGGCCTCCCGCCGACTAGGCGCTGAGTAATTGTCTTCCAAAGGGACGGATAAAGCGAGATTGAGGGATTCAGTGGGTCTGTCAGCGCCCCGGTGAGGAGAGGCGGCGTGAAGGGGCGGTGGGGTGGGTCCACTGTGACTTGAAAGTTGTGCTGCTAAACATCGGGCTAATAAAAGAAACCATCGCTTCTTATTACGGCCCCGGCAAGATAAGTGGTGCCTCGCTTCTCCTTGAAAATGAGAAAAATAAGTGATGGATGAGTCCTGTGCTTTATTTTGGGGAAAAAGAGAGAAAGAGGGAGAGAAAGTGAGAGAACTGAGAAAGAGAGAGAGAGAGAGAGAGAGAGAGAGAGAGAAGGGGAAGCCACCACAGCACATCTCTGATCATTGCTTGTGCTTTCTAGACGTACGTGTCCTTGGGGAGGCGGCGCACAAATTGAAAGCTTTGAAATGACGCGTGTGTGAAATTAACCCGCCTCACACAGCTTCTGACACTTAAAGCCATGTTTCTTATTTCACTCCAGAGAAGCTCATGCCTTTGATCAATCTGTGAAGTCACTTTTTGGTAGCGCTGGCTGGCGTGCATAAGAAGGCCTCACAACAAACACAGAAACACTGCAATAAAGGAAATGAATGGCGTTCGCGGCCGGCTGTCTTGAAAGCCGTGGGCTCGTACAGATCTATCAGGAAGGCATGCGCATGAAAGGGCTTCTAAAATCTCCGAAATAATTAAATAAATCATACAGTCATATCACTTGACTGACAGACCAGAGTAGCGCTGCTGATCACAGGACAGCAGGATCGAGTGCAGCAGCAGCAGAAGTTAGAGGAGTGTGAACTCTTTATGATCTGCTTTGGTGTGCTTGATTAAAGCTAAACACAGAGCTCTCTGGCTTGTTTTTTTTTTTTTTTTTAAAGGTCCTCCAGAGGTGCTCGCTTTCATCTGATCCTGATAAACACAAAGATGTGGGAACATTCGCAGGCTGAGTTTAAGGGCTTCCTCTGCTTGCCTTGATCAGCGAGGCAGGAGCTTTCATTGCACTTCTGTGTAGGCCTTACTGTGTGTGGGGTGATGGTGGAGAGTGGGGAGGGGGGTGATTCATTGTCTCCACCACACACCAGTCCACCACCACATACACATGTACACGAGTGTTGATTCAGTCAGATGATGTCAGATGATATGTAATTGGTCTTGTTACTCATGTCAAGTAATGTCCGAAATGGTAACACTACATTGGATTTTAACCCTTCTGTGGCAGTGACCACACTCACACACACCTCAGCTATAGATGTTGGTCCTGGGGATAAATCCAGCAACCTCCTGGACCCAAAACCACTACTGATTAGGGCAGTGAGAACATGCACCCAGAGTAGTGGGTAGCCACCTTAGCATCCTAGAAGCTATTGGGGGTTAGGTCCCTTGCTCAAAGGTACCCAAGGCATGGATGCAGGTCCTGGGTATTAATCCAGCAACCTTCTGGTCCTAAAATCACTTCCCTAGCCTTTAGGCTACACCTTCCCAATTGAATCCGTCTAGGGCAGTGAACACACACACTATTGATTAGAGCAGTGAGAACATGAACCCAGAGCAGTGGGTAGTCCCCTCAGCATCCTGGATGAAATTAGGGGTTAGGTCTCTTGCTGAAATGTACCTGGGTCCTGGGGATTGAACCCGCAACCTTCTGGTCCCACACCTACTAACCTTTAGGCCACAGCTGCCCAATGTAATCCCTCTGGAGCAGTGAACACACACACGCACACACACACTAGTGAATTGAGGGGGTAAGAACACATACACACAGGCAGCCACCTCAGAGCCTCAGAACAATTGGGGTTGTTGAGCAATGCCACTTCCCCCACCCTCAGTTCCTCAGGTTAAGGTATTTTAACCTGCCCAACAGTGGCAGTTTAGTGGACCTGGGTTTCGAACCTACAAGCCTATGATCGATAAGCCAGCGTTCTAACAACTGAGCAAACACTGCTCTATTAGAATACAAGAGCCCCTCAGCACCCGGAGAGGAATTGGGAGTTAGATGCATTGCTCAAGGGCACCTCAGCTATAAATCTTGAGTGAGGAGAAAGTG
The DNA here is from genome assembly GCF_030463535.1 of Salminus brasiliensis. Classification (NCBI taxonomy): domain Eukaryota; kingdom Metazoa; phylum Chordata; class Actinopteri; order Characiformes; family Bryconidae; genus Salminus; species Salminus brasiliensis. The sequence goes on along the minus strand of NC_132882.1, from coordinate 10,841,686 downwards.
GTATTCCTCCACTCCCCCCGTTCCCATTTCCTGTCAATCCAGGGGATCAAACCAGTGACCCTCCGATCCCAAGCCTGCTTCTCTAACCTTTAGGTCACAGCTGCCCCCAGGTCTAATAGTATACGCTTATATTGGCCTCTGTGCCACAGAGCAGGACTCTGAAATACTGATCTGAAACCAGTATTGCTACATTATTACAAATCTCTGACAAGCCACGCACAACTGCCTGCAAACCACCATCAAACAAAAAGCAGACAAGTCAGCCTGCTTTGAAGGCCAGGCCTCTTTTATACTGAACCACTACCTCAGTACCTATATCTGAATGCGTCCCTGGCCTTGCAGGCTTGCTTCTTGAATTCTATATGCAGTACATTAACAAACACATTCAGTCTCTGCAGCTTTGAGAACATAACAATCATTATTCTTATTAAAATCTTACCACGCTCACTTATAATGTGTGTTAACAAAAACATCGAACACAAAACTAGAAAATATATTCCCTATGTGACAGAAGACAGAAGATGCTGAAGATATACTCTACTGATATAGAGAGATATACTCTATCCTGTTGCCCAGCAACTTCCATACAGGATGTAGCTTTTTATCCCTCCAGAAGCAGTTCAGGCCAATTTTAGAAATCTACACTCATTACAAAAGGTCAAATGATGTCAAGACCATCCTGTTCATCCTGGTGGTATTTTTCTCAACAGCGCTATCCTATTAAGAATTGCTAACAGCATGTACAAATGAGGTAGTGGCATTATCTTGCTGTTTGCTCTTAATGAGATGCTTAAAGCGCTACTACCTCACTATTTGTTTTTAATGTCATCATAAATCTGGTGGTGAGTTTTATGAATCTGGCCCATGGTCAGCAGTTCAGTGCTTAAGATGTTTTAAATAACCATTACGTATCATCAGTACAAAAGCATTAGGCTAACTTTTGCACAGGCTGTCACAGCCACTAGGTCTATCCTTATTATAATCTGAACTAAAACTCACTGCATTTTGTCACTATCACACACATTTCTATTTGCCATACAACTGCATGGCAAAACATGGCAAAAAATGGAGACTAGGAGTGTAAGAAAATATTGACATATCAAAGCATTGTGATATTACATTTTACAATGCTGTATCAGTTCTCAAAAACACACTATGTCTTTGGACTATGTATGAACTTTTGTAGAGCAGTGAAAAGATCCAAAAATGACTTTTGTAGAGAACCTGGAGAACCAAAAATCACATTAAAGCATTATAAAGAACCAAAGAACTATTGTAGCATCGAAGAGAACCAAAAATAGAGAACTAAAAATCTTTTTATAGAGCATAGCATAGAACCAAAAAGAACTTTTGTAGAGCATTGTAGAGAACCAAACATATATTTTGCATTGTGAAGAACCAAAGCAAAGGTTGACTTTTCTACAGCAAAGGGAAATGGCAATCAGTTTTTTTAATGGCTATATCTGCAATTTTGTAATAATAATAATCATATGAAACAAGTGTAACATAAAAAGCATTTTTGATTTTTTTCATTTACTGTCAGTTCATTGGTTTCATACGTCAGTGTTCAACGTCAGCCAAAAAAAAGCACTTAGGTTAGAATATGCAAACGAAGTAATCAATATTCCGGGCTTTTTCTCCTCTGTATCAATTATTTTGATCAAATAGACCCATCAAATAGACCTAGCATTTACCAATTAATCTCCTATATTTATTTATTGTCTAGATTAATTATACAGCAACAGCAACATGGTGTCATGTCAAATCAAGAAATACTTTGATCAGTCTTTAATTGCTTGAAAAGGAGGAACACAAGAACAGGACGGCGGCTCGATGAATGCGGCAGACATGTGGGGGGCCGACATCGGACGATTTATTTGGTTTCTCCCTTTAGGCGTGCTTAATTGGCAGAGAGGAGAAATGGCTAATTAATGCCGGTGGAGTGATTAAGGACACAAGGGCAGCAGCTTTCAACCTGTCAATTAAAGAAAGCCAGACATCAGCAGTCTCCTGCCACAATGGCAGCAGCTGACAGGAATATGCCTTTAGTGGAAAAGAGCTGCTCATACACAGCGTTCAGCCTTGGCGAAGCTGCTGCTCGGAAGTAATAACAGCTCAAACAATGTGGATGTTTATATGCTGCTGCTTGCTTTGTTCTAGCTTACACAGATGTTTGGTGGGTTTGCAGAAAAGTTGTGCATTCGACTGTTACACTGCAAAAAAAAGATACAACAGCATCTTAAAAGTAGACAATACATTAATATTTCTGTTATGACATTGTTTTGAGACAATGCTACCTATTTCTACACCTGGTTCCTATTGAAAGTTCCCAGAGAATGAGCTTATTCACTATTTAATGATGCTACTTGATGTATACATAGTAATTGTGTGACTTTGGTTGGGGTGAAAAAGCTAAAATCCGGTTAAAAAACACATTTACAACTTTGTTATTTTACAATGCCGATTTCTCTTTTATGGCAGGTTAGCTCTTTTGTTATTGGCTGGTTTACATCACCGCTACAGATCACAGGAGCCAAGTAGTATAGCATTCTAGCCTGTCATGCATTTTGCAGTGCTTTGTCTTTAACCGCTGTAACAAGAGCATTGACATTTTTTTTACTTACTGTATAGTGTAGCTGTCCTCTTTGGGCTCGTTCACTGTTGGAGCAGTTGTGGTTAGCCAGCTGAATAGATTGTAGCCCGTGAGCTGGGTAGCTTTTAGCTTAGCACCAGCCTAACACCAGGTTTTTGAGTTCAATACATGGAAATGACATACAGTAAACCTCATTATTCAACCATGCCAAAGTAAATACAGTTTTCTTTTAAAGAGCACATTTAAAGTGAACTCTAGTAAAATAAACCTACTAATTTTTAGTTTAAATTTCACAGTCTAAATTTAGTTTTCAATTAATAACCTTTTAGATTTTTTATAGTTGTTGATATGGTGTAGTGAGTAACACTTCTGTTATTATTTTTTTAATTATTCTCTTAATTCAGCATTGTTTTATTGCTGTTTTATTCCTGTTTAGCTTGTTGTTGTGTTATCCGGTGTCGACTAGAGATGAATGGATTCCCTTTTGGAATCTTGGTTCCTCCCAAGGTTTCTTCCTCTCGCTCTGAGAGAGTTTTTTCTTGCCACTGGAACCTCAGACCCAGATCTCTGTAAAGCTGCTTTTTGACAGAATCCGTTGTGAAAAGCCTATGTAAATGAATTTGAATTGAATGGAATTGAAATCTGACCTTCACACAGTGGGTGTTTAAGTGTCTAAGCAAACCACACTACATCAATAAGAGACTTGCAACATTACATTCAAACATGACAGCATAACCAGACAATGATTCACCTGTAAGTCACACTGTCTGGAAATTGCTATACATGTAAGCAGTGTTTCTTAGAACAAACCAAATTTATCTGGAAGTGCAGAAAGATTCATTTACTTTTGTAGGCATTCAAAATGTCTAGAGAAGTTGAAAACTCATATAATACTCTTATTAAAATCTCATGATTCACTGCAAATTGAAATTTCAGTGAATGTGTAGACCTAAATCTTTGTCAATTGACTTAGAGAAAAGGAAGCAATCTGTATCAGAGGCAATCAGGAGGCATATGCTGCAATAAAAACAGATTTTTCATACAGCACTGAAATATCATGTGAAACAAGCCCTGTACTACACCCTTGCTACAGTGACAACTGCTGATTTTTACAAAGAATACTGAAATTTACAATACTAATACTAATACTAATAAAAATTACTGAGTTAATATTGTCAAAAATTGAGATACAAGTTTTTTTGTCTGACAGTGATGATATGTTGTCTACATTTAAGATGCAGCCACTTGCTAGGATATCATTTATTATAGTGTATATCACTGATGTCCAATGAAAAACATGTAGCTCCATTTTTGTCCATGTTTTGGAACCCTATAGCTGCTCTGTACACTGCACACCTCTGCATGAATAGGCCAATAGAAATACTTGAAATTCTATTTTCTATTTTCTTATTTTACATTGACCTTAAGAGCACTTCCCCTGTAAAATCACCATTTAGGACATACATGGTTTTCATTGGACAGTGACGAATACAGTTCAGTATTCAGTTCACAACAAAGCCCCCTGAAAAGGCAAAGGGCACCGCTGTTTTCCACACAGCTAGTGTGACTGCATCAGCACTTTCGACTGGAGCATTAACTACATCCCTAGATGCAAATTACGGCTTTGTTCTGCCCAGCTCTCGTTAGCAGCTAGTTTTCACTTCGAACTTATCTTGAACGCCAGCCCCGTTGTCCTTATTATCGAGTGTGTGAGCACCTTAGTTCAGCTAATGCATAATAAACATGAGCAGGAACAACAAGTGCCATCCCGAGGCTCCACACCATCCCACGTCCATGCCACCATACATGTGCATGCTCTACTATACAAGGTCACATGACTCACCGCTGGCTGCTGGTGGCCTATCTGCTACCCCCTTCGCACGTTCAGGGGGCATTCTGCTCCTTCCTGGTTTCCACGGCAACCCAGTGCGAGAGACAGTGCTCAGTGGGACGCTGGCTGCATGGCAGGTGCTTGTTTACTGGCACCGAAGGCTCTAATATTCGCTGACGTGCTTCCATAGCGTCACTACCCTCATTCAAGACCCTCTCCCCACCTCTCCACACATCTGTGGAAATGTAGCACAATAATTACAGTCTCCATGGCAATGCCATTAGAACTGCTTTTTCCCCCTCAGGTTTTTTTTTCATTCTCTTTTTTTTTAGTTGAACATTTATAGATACAACCATTATCTTCAACAGGGCATCTGCCTCCACATGCTCTCCAGTCCAATTGTCAGAAGTGCAAGGACTTATGGAAATGACTCTGCAATCTGATTTGTGGCTTGTTTATTAATTTGTGAGCTTTCTCCTTCATAAAATGCACCCTGTGAACATCTACTAGCTTTATTCATAACCTTTTAAGGGCATGTACTGTATCTGGGTCAGTTGCAGTTCCTTTTTACCCTTCGGTTTAGTTAAGAACTTCCTATTATGCAGGATGCTGCTAAGCTGGGAGGGTGAAAGTTGGCTCACCGCTGCATCCTTTTTATTTTTTATCCTCAATTTCCAACAAATGTCTTCATTTCCAACTCCTAGGACTAGGAGCTAGGACTCCCACTATCAAAAGATGCTACTAGCACTGGGAGGGTAAAGACTAGCAGGTGTATGAGCTCAAACTGCTGCTAACGAATCATCATTGGACAGCTGAATACACTCAGAGAAGAACACTAGCTGCCAGTTCTGTTACATCAGCTAACAAGACACACACTGGCTAGTATCACGCTAAGTGATGGGAGTGGGGGGAGGTGGAGGGCCGTCCTACCCACCCAGAGAGAGAGAGCATAGCCAGTTGTGCTCTCGGGACTCCAGGCCTAGGATCAAACCAGTGCCACTCAAGAGTCCACAAAGACATCTTACACAGGGTCAATGGACAGCTAAACACACTTAGAGAAGAACACTAACTGCCAGACCCTCTTGCTGAGTGATGGGGGAGAGGGAGGCCACTTTCCCGCCCACAAAGAGTCTAGTTATGCTCTCCTGCACTCCAAACCATGAATGACTGTGGCATCACCACAATCTTTCAGTGAAAGAGCCAATTCTGACAACACAGCTGTGCAATTTGGAAGCCCTTGCTCTGGTAAGCTGGAACAGTGGAGATGAACTCAGAAGACTTATTGGCTGGTGTTCACTGGTATATATATATATATATATATATATATATATATATATATATATATATACTCAGGGGGACATCAGAACATGGTTCATCTCCTTGTTATGTCACAGCTCCACTTGGATTCTTCGTTGTTACTGAAAAAGTAATGTCATAAGACTATTGAAAGGAAAATAAGGGGCTTCTTTAAATTCAGGGATTTAAAGATTACAGGCCTACTATGGATTTTTCTGTGCATAATGACACTAGATTCCAAAAAATCACCTTATTTTAGATTCTCCCAGGTTTACCAATCATTTTACCAACCATATTAAACCACAGAACAGTTGCAAATTTTCCTTAGCAACAACCAGGCCGGTTGCTAGTATTGCTAATGTGGTGCAGTTACTTCAGTACGTGACTGCAGAAAACATGGCAATCAGCTCAGCCAAAACTCAGCAGGCAATAAATCTAAATTTGAGAGCATGTGAAATGCAGTAAGCCTTTATTAATTGTCACATATGTACAATGTCCAGTCAACCATGGCCAGGCACATTCTGCATAGCAAATCAGTGCAAACGTCAAAAACCAACATTAAAAATGGCAGCTTGTTAAAGAAAGGGCAATGATCCCCTGTCGAGCATAAATATCAATGCACACCAGTCTGAACTGGTCAGGAAGAATCCCACCATAATTAGAGCTCATTTCCAAACTGACCCCAATTCCAAGCAGCTATGACCAAGCAAACACTGCTTTAAGCAATGTTGTACCACTTCAGTCTTACCTGACCAGCTCCAGTGTTCCCTTCAGTTTTACTTCACCAGTTGCTGAAGCATAGCGAGGAATTTATTAATGCTGGCATGGGTTCACCTGGTTCATATGTCATCTGGTTAAAGCAGACATTCTTCACTGAGGGAATATCAGTGTCAGTATGCTTATATTAAAAGGTATTAAAAGAAAACATCTGTATAACATTCCCGTGATCCATTTTTATATCCAGTCCTCCTCATCATATATATTGCCTACCTTTTGTTATAGGGGAAAAGGGCTTTTAGTATTTTAACTGTCTTTTATGTGACAGATACGCTGGCAAAATATAGAACGGCTCCAGCTGGTGTCTAGAGAAAACTGGTGCGAGAACAGCGGTAGACACTTGAGATAACATAGCACTCGAGCGTGGTGAATTGTGCTCAAATGTGCTGTGAATGTCATATTTATGGTGAGCTGGGGGTAATGAGTACTATTCTAGTCCATACAATCTCCCTGGCCCATTACTGCAGATTCCCTTCATCTGGAAAGTCACAACACAGGGAGAACGGCTGGTACGTTAGAGAGGATATGTGAATATTTGTTGGCTTTTCGCATGGGCTGTTTGTAGACGTTCAAGAGGATTCTTTGAACTCCCTGAACTTTTGAACCATGGTCCTAGGGGGCAAAAGGTAAATGTAGGCCTCAGAGCATGCACACACACAATGGGGCTGTTTGTTGATAGCGCTTGTTTCATGTTTGCACATAGCTGCTATTCAGCTGCGTTCCTGAGAACACATCTGTCCCTTTTTTATTGCCACCAGATTTTCAAAGCCAGACTAAAACAAGCCCTTAGTTAAATTACAGCGGTCCTGTTAGAAAGCCAAGCCAAGACTAAACTGTAAAGCTGTGTGCAGAAAACATGAAACCTGGTTATACCTGAGGTCAGAACTAAGGGATTATAACTGATTATTCTAAAGATTTGATTTCTTTACACTGTTTTTTTGCATTTAGTGTGATTACCGTGACCCACATGTCCTCTTTTCCAGGACATTTTATGTTTTTGGAACCTAAAAAATGTCTTTTGGAACCTTAAACAGCCTATGGCTTGTCAGTGGGCTGAAGGTGTTATTACAAACTTGTGTTACCAAAGAATAGGCCAACCAGTTTGTACAGAAGTCCCTGTAGTTACAGAGACCTCACCTCAGTGTTTAATAAGCCTTTCTGCACTAAGGGGTTAATTTCATGCTGACATTTGCTTTCAGTCCATTTCTTTGGTAATCAAAATATGACTCTCTAAGTATGATATACATATGGGGTCATTGGATGAATGATAAAAAACAACAAACTAATGAAACATTGGTTTCTTTACTAAGTTTTTGCATTTAGTGGGATTAGTGTAACCCATATGTCCTCTTTTCCAGGACATGTCATGATTTTGGAACCTAAAATGTTTAGATAAAAAAGCGCAAAAAAATTATTTGCCGTTAATTTCCTTCTTTTTTTTTTTTTTTTTTTTTTTTTTTTTTTTTTTTTTTTACAGTTTTTTACAGTGTGTTTCCCTCTCCTGTCCCCTGTGTCATTTTCCTTAGAAATCTAAATATGACAAACTTATGGAGTCCTTAGATACAATAAGCAAAAATGGAACAATAATATATCATTATATAACAATAATGCTTATGTTAATCATTTTAGTAAAGTTGGGCGGTATCCACATTTTGAAAACTGGTCTGTAAACTGTCTCCAAATATTGTCACACTAAATGGTATTACGGGGGTCGTAATACCTGATACATTAACGCTGCCTTCATGCCATTTCATCACATTTCAATACCAAAAACAACCCAAAAGTTTCTGTTTGCTCACATGGTCAACCAGCTGAACTATTTCAAATCTCATTATTCAATACATGTCAAGCCAACAATCAGACCATTGCTAAAGGTTAAGCTGTGCTGTTATTAGGAAAGAGGCAATTACCTTTAACTTACCTAGCATGATAATATTCTGTCCACCACAGAACAGCCTGTATTCTGGCTAAATGAACCTCCACTCACAAAAACGTAGATTCTAATGACTCTAGTCTGAAGGGTTATGTCAAGCAACTGAAGGATGGACAGAAGGCCATGGAAGGACAGGAAGCTGAAATTAAACCTTTATGTGGTGTCGACTTTGTAACTTAGCTAGCCACACAGCACAGTGCAGCGGTTGCATTTCAGACAAACATGTAGACCATAAAAACTGCATCTGTATCTAAGAGAATAACTTCTCAATCTGGGAATAAGAGAATAAGCAATCTGGGTTTTTTTTTAGCTTAGTTAGCAATCCAAGCATGCATACACATTAGCACAGGAAGAGTTACAGCTGAGGTTCAAATTATACATGTTAAGAAGACAAAGACTCATATTTAAGAGCATAAATTTAAAAAATGTGGTGTGTAGCTGGTCATCACAGAGCCACCACGGCACGTTAGGGGCATCTTAGGGCCAATGGTGGCTCAGCGGTTAGAGTGCTGGGTTATTGATAACAGGGTTGTGGGTTTGATTCCTGGGCTCGGCAAGCTGCCACTGTTGGGCCTTTGAGCAAGGCCCTTTCTGGGTATGTGTACTCACTGCTCCTAGTTCACGTGTGTGTGTTCACTACCACAGATGGGTTAAATGCAGAGAACACATTTTGCTGTACAGTGATAAATACGTGCACCTTTACGTTACCTCTTTTAACCAGACCAAACTATTTTCAGGCAGGTCTTGCAGACCGGTTCATCTAGGTTTGCTAATTCTTCATTCTTAATTCATATGAATGAAAAATCTTTTGCTGGTAGCTGGTTTTGAATGGTTTAAGCTGACCTTGGTCAAGGTGGTTGAAAAACTGATCATCCAGACGAGAATATCCCCTGTGCTGGTAAGCTAGCTGTTTACCCAGCTCTTGACCAGAATAGTGTAGGTTGCAATTGACTTTGGACATGCTAGTTATGCTGGCCAATCAGCTCTGTGATGCTGGTTATGCTGGTTGACAAGCTTGGCCATGATGGTCATGATGGTCAACCAGCAGGGTCAAGGTTGGCCATACTGGTTGTCACATTCTTGGCGTCACATTCGACTCAGATTTATCATTTGAGCAGCCTTTATGCAGCCTAGGAACATCTCCAAACTAAGAAACTCCTTATCACTACAAGACGCAGAAAAGCTAGTACATGCTTTTATTACCTCAAGGCTAGATTACTGTAATGCACTACTGTCAGGTTGTTCCATCAGGAACCTCAATAAACTTCAGCTGGTGCAAAATGCTGCAGCCAGGGTCCTTACTAAAACTAGAAAATTTGACCATATCAGTCCAGTTCTATCAGCACTTCATTGGCTCCCAGTTAAATTCCGTATCGAATACAAAATTCTTTTATTAACATATAAGGCCCTACATGGCCTCGCTCCTGAGTACCTGCAGGATCTTATTGTATATTACGAACCATCAAGACTACTTAGATCTCAGGGTGCTGGCCTCTTACGCGTTCCCAAAATTCAGAAAACCTCAGCAGGGGGAAGAGCCTTTTCTTAAAAAGCCCCCCAACTCTGGAATAACCTTCCAGATAATGTTCGGGACTCAGACACAGTCTTAATCTTTAAATCTAAGCTGAAAACTTATATGTTTAGTTTAGCTTTTGGTAATTAATGTTTCTTAGATAAGGGCTGCAGGTCCAGGGGTTCGCGGACCCAGGGAATTGTAGTACACTGAGATGCTGGAGCTGTCGTCTCGCTGCTTACACGCGATCACTCAGGTTTGTTGACGGTGAGCCTTGGTTCCTCCCAAGGTTTCTTCCTCCAGCTCTGAGGGAGTTTTTCCTTGCCACTGTCGCCGTTGGCTTGCTCACGGGGGTCTTTGACGCTTCATGTTATTCCTTCTTTCTTCTCTGTCTCTGTTCTTTATTAAGTACTAATTATGTAAAGCTGCTTTGTGACGACAACAGTTGTAAAAAGCGCTATACAAATAAATTTGACTTGACTTGACTTGGTTGTCCAGCTTGGTAAGGTGGATCATGCCTGTAGACCAGCTAAATCAAACTCAAACAAAAACATACCCTGTGCTGGTCAGGGGCTAGGCTGGTCAACCAGCTTAACCGTCTTGATCAGCCTGAACTGACCATGCTGGCTTCTCAGGGTTGTTTTGGAACAGATCAGCTAGTCTGCTAAAGTTGCAGCTAGAGTCACACTTTTTGGTCTTTCCACCTATTGTGAGTGTGTGATGTCACCAGTTATTGAGCTCCCACAACACTCTCAGCCTAGCCCTTCTAAATATGCGTGGGGGAAAATGTGCTTTTTTGGCCATTTACAGAAGTTTGATTCATTAAACACAGCGGTATTTTCAATCACTTTCCACATTTTAAGATAACTCCATTTTTATAAACATCATGATATTGTTAAACCGAATTGCAGTAAAAAAACTGCAAAAAAAAAAGTTTTGTTTGTGTCCAAATGATGCATTTATGAAGTCACTTTATCCTTTTATGCATCAAATCATTGTCGTTTCCATCACTTTAGCTTTTATCATTTAATCTTTGTTCCTTCCTCCACTATTATGTGGACGCCAAAGCACAATTAAGCACGCAGAGATTAATACTCAGCTCCTCATTCCAAAAAAAACTCATTAAGTACCATTTTCCATTAAATATTTAAACTGAATTAATGAGCGCCTTATTTTTCATTGGCCCTCACCCTGCAATCATGCTTTTTTTCGCTACAGAGCCCTCCGTATCTTCAAATCTAAGTCAACATGTATAATCAGTCAGCGAGAGAGTATATTAAAAAAGAAAATGTGTGGAAAGCGTAATTGCGTTGGTTCTCGGTGAGTGGGAGTAAATGATAGGTTTATCAGCTTTCGATTCTGCAGCAAACAATGAAACTGCATCAAGCTCGGCATGACGGAGAACGCTTTCCACCAGAAGAGCCCGGGCGCATCCCTGCCCTTCTGCAGCGCTGACCTTGAGATGAAAACACTTCCCTAGCTAAACCCCATTCCTTTGTCACCATAAAATGGTACCAATTAAAAGACTGCTCCAACCACTGGGTTATTTTTACGAATGAGGGACAAACAACGATGGTGGGGGTGGAGAGCTAGAGAAAGAGCGAGACAGGCGCAGAGAGAGAGAGAGAGAGAGAGAGAGAGAGAGAGTGAGAGAAAAGAGCCACAGGGGTTCAGTGTGAAAGAAGAGAGAGTTCCAGAAGGTCAGGGATAATTAGAGACTCTGAGACTCCATCCACGAACTCAGGAGGACACGGGGATACACACATGTCTTGTGCACACACACACACACACATACGCACACCATAAAGCTCTTGAGGCAACCCTACAGATGGGCCCTTAGTGCTACACTGTCATTCTCCCTGCCTCTCTCGCCCACTTTAGCTTAGGAAGCAGCTCCTTGAACACCTGGGGTGTAGGTGATGCTTCTCAGTAGAAAAGATCTTCACGTGTGGCCTTTTTGTCAGCGTGCACCCATGTGGAACGTTAGAAATGAGGCCACAAGTAGGTATTTCCGAAGCATTTTCACAGGGGCGCGCTGAAAAGAAAGAACGCTTGAGAGAGAAAGGTTTTAAAGTGATGGCTAAAGCAGCTCTGGTAGACCTTTCAATTAATAAAGGAGACCTCAGTGGAGAAAACATTTAAAGCAACACAGCCACACACATTACCGCCCTCATTTGAATCCGAATGTCAGAAAGCACGGCAATCTGCCTCATAACGGCCTCATGATTATTATTTTTCTAAGGGAAAGTGAATGTGCCCACTTGGTAGGGTTTTCAGCCTCAGGTTAGCCTGTAAAAAGCACCTGGGTGTTACTAATGACTGCATTAACACTTACAACTGTGCTTCAATAGCCATGCCTTGTTGCACTTAATGCCATTTTATTGCACAGTGATGTTTTTGCAGGGCTTTGCAGGCTTTCCCAGCCTGGCGTCTAATACCTGGGTGAAAGCCTCAGAACACGAGATGTCCATTGCCCCATCTGGACGAGCTAACGTGGTTATGCGGACACTTTAGCGGCCCTTGAAGCCTATGGTGCCTATGGACTCGTGTTATGCTGTAGGCTGCCAGTCAGTCATGGCGAGCTCATGACACCTTCGTAATGGTGTTCCCCTCCCCGGATAAACTAAAACAGTCAGATCCGACACGTCCGGCACTGCCGTAATCTCGTCATGTGTCCATCATGTCGCAGGGGCAGCCCCCGAGGGAGAGCGCCCAAATGTGGCTTCTGGTAGTAGGATAAATTTGTTAACTTTGCCAATCTTCTTTCAGGGATAAATGATGAGCAGTAAACCAATGGGACATGACAAGGTCATGGCAGTCACCTGTCTTCAAAGCTATAAAAAAAGGGGAAAAAAAAAAGAAAGAGAGAAGAGACAGACTTCAGAAAGGGAATCCATTCCTGCCAGCAAGCGATATGACATTAGACTACCAAAATGATTTAAGGCATTTCGAATTCTGCAGTTAATTTGATGCTTTCAGCAAAATAGCGGTATCGGTATGCTTAGCAGTTCAGTGTGTCGCGTTTAATGAGTTCTGTGGCATTACGAGTCAGGGATAAGCATTCGGGCCAGTGTGGGTCACCTGAGCTATATCTGTGCACGGCTGATTGTGTGTAATTGGTAAGCTTTATTTAATCGAAGCTTAGTGTTCTGCATGCAAAAGCAACAGCGCACATGGCATGTAAATATCAGCTAAATGTCACATTCATTAGGCAATGAATAAATTCTTGCATTCCGTGCCCTCAAAGCCGTTCAACCGCACATGTACACAATCTCACAAACACACATTTAGAGAGTCACTCCTCCTAAAGCTCAGTTTTTGGTGCCTATTACATTGCAACTAGTGGTGCACCTACCTTTTCATGTATGCTTATGCACATTTGCCTATATTTTCTGTTACTAATGGCCATATATGCTGTAAGGTGTATATGCAGTTAATCAGTGACCTCTCCTAAGCCGTATCCATGTGTATGCTCAACTAGTGCTGGGTTCTCATATATATGCAAACTATGTAGAACCCTTCATTTGCTGAGAGTGTCCCAATAGATTAAGATTAAGTGATCACCCTTCCACAGCATTATTATTAAATTTAACCTCCTCAATTAAAGCAGCATTATGCGATGATTGGCATTTCTTGCTCCTGGGCTCCTCCTATAGTCAGGAAGTGGAATTCCCTAAGGAGGACATTCTTACTTGCAGTTTTGGACTTTTGAGAGAAACAGAACCATTCTTGAAAGTGAGAGAAGCATGTGGATTGAGGCGGTAGAGTGATGTTACAAGATTTTAAGCGAATATGACTCGTTGTGTAGCGTTACACAGTCCTCGTGAGTGTTGTCCTGCCACTTCCCCAAAGTTACATAGTGCAGGTAGCAGCAATGATGCTGGTCTTCCTTGTACAGGTCAGTGGAGCATCATGATGATTTTGAAGCTGTCATTTCAAGGTTAAATGTGCTACATAATGTCGCTTTAACTCATCCATTACAGTAAACTCTATCTCTCTCACACACACATACACACACATTAATAATGATTAATAAATTAAGAACACACATCCAGAACAGTGGGTAGCCCCCTCTAGGGCTCCACAGCCATTGATGCCGATTCTGGGGATTGAACAAGTGACCTTCTGGTCCCAAGTCCTCTCAACAACCCTGTGCATGCAACTACACATTGAGAATACGCTTGATTTCCCCATATACCCTATCACCAAAGGGGTTTACATCGCAAGAATGACATTAAATCAAGCATTTTGTAGTTATTTATTAAATTCAATTATACATATCCAAAGAGCTTCAGAGCGCTAGATATGTAAGGTGTGATGTTCACAAATCAAGTCACATCAATTTATGACAACAATGAGCCGCATTATTTTTCTGTCATCCATGCAGACACAGTAGTGGCAGATGTGACAGGTTGGCTTCGAAGCGCCATTACCCGTGGGGGGCTGAAAAATGCTGCTGACAGCGAGAGGAGACAACAAGATGCAGGTAGCTTCATGTTGTATCTTTCTTGTAATTCATCAATACAGTGCCTCCTCTCATTAAAATGTGACTGATTGCTCGAAAAGAGTTGAAAACACTTGTTCACCAAGGGGCTAGCTGAAGTTCATGGGGGAGTCTGAAATGGCTCCATGGTTCTTAAGTGCAACATGTGGAATTATGACTTCTGCACCCCAATTATTGTATTATATTAGTTTCAGTCATAGTGTATACTGTAACCTGTACACGCATAATACTTTATCTGGGTGTAGACATCAACTGTTGTTACCTAAATAGTGCCTTACGTAAGGAGCTTCTGACGATGGCTATCACTTAAGGCTTTGCTCAAGAGAAGGCTAAACTGTACATTTAGTCATTCAAGTGAATGTAACATAATATGGGTGAACTTGATTAATAGTAGATGATTAGTGGCTGGTGTGATGTAGTGAATAACAACACTGCCTTCCTCCATGGTAGACTATGGTTTAATTTTCTGGCTGGGCAAGCACACCAAGCTACACCAATAAAAGTCCTCAGGCAAGATTTCCAACTGTGCATTTGCCTGTCTGGGGGCAGTGGTGGCTCAGCAGTTAGAGCACCGGGCTATCAATAACAGGGTTGTGGGTTTGTTTCCCGGGCTTGGCAACAGTTCCACTGCTCCACACCTCAATGCTGGGGGGCTTTATACCCATGGCATTAGGCATGGTGCTAAATGCAAGGTTCATGCTTATCTGCTGCAGAGAGACATATTCTATTGGCAATCCTTTTACAGGTACTAGCCAAGCTGTGTGTGTGTGCAATTGCTCATTGGTGTCAAAAAACTTTAAGTAGCTGTATGCATTCATCAAAAGGGGTGTCCATAAACATATGGACATACAGTGTTTGTCTATCTGGATAAGAGCACCAGTCAAATGTCATAAACAGAAGAATTTTCTGAATGAAATTAGGAGTGTGTGTTTAAAATTAGATATCACTTGGCTGCAGAGTTGGGGCCCTGTTTTGCTTAGGGCCTCGGGTATCCTGGGACCAGTACTGCACGTGCCACAAAGCTGGTGGATGCAACCAATTACACAAGTAATGTGTGCAAGTCACATGCATTGTTTATGCCATCACTTTCAAATCAACAACCAAGAATCCATACCCAGCAAGACATCTGAATTAGGGATGATGACCTCATGCGAATGACAAATTGATGCCAAATCCGCCCTTACAATGGGCCAAATCAAACTGTGCTAAAATCTAACGATTAGCCCTATTCCCTACATCAAAACAGCACTGTTTACAGGCTTATAGTTCTCTGTGCTCCTGCTGTGCTACCGCAAACTGAGCACCACATGTTCCCACGGTCAAGCTTCCTGCTCTCCCAATTACTCCATTACCCATAACCCCACTTTCCTCCGCCCTCCCTCTCCCTACCCGTGGAGGAGTTATCACAGGGGTTCAAGCACCCTGCCTGCATGTACCGCACCCCCTCGCACGACTCCCAGCTTTGCTCACGACCTTTGCCCCCCCAGCGCCTGCTGCATTGTGGGAGGGTCCTGGGTTTTTTGGCGTGTTGGTAATTAGCTAAACAGCATCCTGGAGGCTGCCGGAGCCATCTGGTCGTGCAGGGGGGGAGAAATGAGGGGGTCTCGCACCTTTTAATGGGCCTAAGTGTTGGTACGGAGCAATTAGACAGTACCGCTGCATGAGGCCGCAGAGCCCACGCCGCTCTCAACGTGAGGAAGTGTGAGGAGAGGTCAAATCACATCCAAAGCCTGAGCACAGTCATTGTATCCAACAGAGCAGAGAAGGAGAGAAGAACCGACAGCGAAGCGTGACTGTTTGCCCTCTCCTGCTGGGCACACGGGACAAAGCTTACTGTACCTGTCCACTGTCATCAGGCATTGCCGTCTCTAGGCGTTCATTGCCACGGCAGTTTTGGGGTCCAGCCACCTGCATAAGGAACAAGGCTGCAGTCAGGGAGCCTCCTACTCAAATGAAGGAAGGTAATTACAGACATCGATAGGACCAGATTAGAGTGTTAATCTTCATTAACATGGAAGTACCTTTCCACATCTCTGGAGGCAACCTGGTGTGTAAATGCAGCCGTATGACATTCCTCCTGTCTGCTCGGCCTGGACATTCCATCAGCGGCCTTAATATAAACAGATGGCTAATGGAAGAGCTGAGGAAAAGCAGGTACTGAATATTATTGCAAGAAAGGCATGTTTTTGGATTTTCTCTGGGGTTTTTTTTTCTGTTGGGGAGGAAATTAAACATGCACATACAACGCTTCTGGTCCAAAAGTGGTTTAACTACTGAAACATTTGAGTTCTGTAAGGTACTGATCATCCCAATAAGGGAATATGATTTTGTAATTGTGTTGTTTCTGGCATTATTCCCAATCTAGCACTGTCACATTCACACTGGCAGTCCGAAAGAATCAGAAAACTATTTAGACAAAAGTATTGGGACACTTACTCATTCATTATTTCTGCTGAAACCAAGGGTTTCTTTTGCTTTTGTTTGGAGTAACTGTCTCACTGCTGTGAGCATTAGTGAGGTCAGGTTGTTGGATGATTACCACCTCACCTTATCCGCAACTCCCCACATATCTGATAGCTTAAACGACCCCCAAAAAAACACCTCAGTCAGTCTATTTGTTGTGTTCTGCTGTAGAAAGGAAGATCATCATTCATAAAAGTTGCTTCACAAAACCAAAACCACCAAGACAATGCAAGTTGCCAAATGAAGTGATGCTCTTCAGCTAATGGAGTGAGCTGAGGAGTGAGAAAGTCATGTTAAGACGCTGGATTTAAATCCCTTTGAGAACTTGTGGGGCCCTATTGGGAAATATGTGGAGAAGAAAAATGCAACCACTTTAGGAGGCCCGCGGACGACAGTAAGGAATGTGTGGGAAGCAATTGATTTCGAGCTTGCTCCTGGAGGTCTACCACCATGGAGAATTCAGATCCAACACACCTGGCGCTAAAATTCAAATGCCCCTGAAGGCCTTCATTTACTGTATTCACAGGAGTGTTAGATCACGGTTGGGGCTAAACTCTATGGGGTCATAAATTTCCAGGAACAGGGATTGAGAGATTTGAAAGAAAAAATAGTTTTTAATCATTATAATTTTTATGCAATCAGTGATTATTATGGAGCAAATATGCAGCTAGACCGTGTCTTATGCAAATGTTCGGGCATGCCTGGTGAAACTGTATTTTTTGATTTTCTAACTGAAAACAGGTTCTGTAAGATCCTCTACAAAGTGCACAGCATAATTACTTAATTGCATAATTTAACACAGATGTTAAATGTGAAGTGGGAAAAAGTAATGGCGTATTCTTTACCTTTCAATTCATCCATTTATTTTTTTTAAGTACTTTTTCAAATATATTAAATTCAGTAAATTAATAGGACTTGTTCTAAATGTGTTCAGAAAATTAAATATATATTAAGTTAAATTAAATTATATATTAATATATTATATACGTTTTTTTCCTCATTCACTTATTGACATTTTGAAAATCAACACAATGGGTCATCTGACCAAACTTGTCCAAACTTTTGCATAATTCTGTACATTATTGAAATTTAATAGAATTTTACAAAGTTAGGTGTCCCCATTTTTTAATAAGCAGTGTGAGAAAATGAGAGAGAGAGAGAGAGGCCCGGAGAAAGAGGGAAGAAAGAGGCAGAGATGAGAAAGAGAGGGAGAGAGAGTAAGAGAGAGAGAGAGAGAGAGAGAGAGAGAGAGAGAGAGAGAGAGAGAGAGAGAGAGCGAGAGAGAGAACACTGGGGCTTGTACTATTGATCATGTGCGAGAGAGCAGCTCGTGGTCTACCATTAGTGCGCGTTGGCTGGAAGAGAACATGAGGAGGTGGATACGGGATTTTTAATAAAGCGATGCCTTCATTGTTAACCACCCCTGAAGAGGTGTACTTGCAATTGATTTCATTCTGGAGCTGAAGGTATTGATATACTCCCTACTGCACGTAGTGCAAAATCAATGGTGCAGTACTGTAGCTCTCACACACAATAAAAAGTGAGAACAGAACCATAAAGAGATGATAAATTAATGAAAAGTGCCAGGAATCCCACCTTGAATGTTTTTAACTTACTGGACCATGCATATTTAACTGCACTGCGAAGCAATGGCTGGGTAATCCACATTAAAATAAGTAAGGACAGGATTTGTTTTGAACGAAAAAGGTTCATCCAAGGTCCTTCCTGTACTGCAAGATGTCCTGGAGATGATAAACATCCCACTGCTGCCTCAGTGAACATGCCCCAGGAACCTAGGCGGGTTAAGGTTACACTAGTGCTGTTTTTACATGTCTGACTATTATGACCCACAGAACAGCTCACTTGTTGAGGAGAACATCACTCATGAATGTTATAGCACAAGGCCCCAAGGCCAAGTAAACAGCAGCTGTCACATTTTGTGATAGCAGGTCATTCCTGCAACACCTATGAATTCATCATATATGCAAATATACACTCACTACACTCTAGAAAACAGTCTAAAGCCCTATTCGGATGGGATTTTGTTTACATGGGGAGGTGGGGTCATGTAATTTTACTACAAGGCATTCACACGGGATTAGAAACCTCAGCATAAATGACTGATGGCTACTCAACTTACACACTGCTGCCACCTCCAAATGAGCAACAACAGTGACTACTGGTGAAGTATCACAGGATAATAACCTTATAATCCATGACATTTTAGTTTGAAAATGACCAATTACATGTTCATAACACATGTGTAGGCTATAGGCAATGCTACACAATGACTTCACTAAAGCTGCCAGAAGCGTCATGCCTCTAAGGAGTCCTTTGGTTGGTCTTCTGGATTTGAGTGTTGTGCTTAAGGTCTGCCACAGACTTGAACGACCTGAGGTATCAGTGCCAATGCATCCACAAGCGCCTCCATACTGTTGGGCGACAGTGTCTAATTGTACATCAACAACCAAGACAGGTGGTAAGGGTCTAATATCTCCAGTCTGGAGCTAATCTGGGGCCTTTTTACACCAGGAGTGGGCAATGAGGGCCCGGGTCCAGCACAGTTTGTTGATTTCTTTGCTCTCAGAGACCAGTAAACCTATCAATTAACAGAGGACTTGAATCAGGTGTGTTTGAGCAGGAAACACTGCACAAGGCTGTGCAGGAATCCGGCCCTCTAGGACCGGAATTGCCCTTCCCTGATCTACACTTACAGCTAGAATGGCCTAATATAGTACCAAAGGTTCTAAGACTAACCCTAACTTGTTTTGCTCCTCTACAGAAGCATTTTGTAATGCTATGTCAGCATTAACTCATAAGCAAACCAAAAAGTCATTGCCAATTCATACTCAGTAGCTACGACTCCCTCTTTAACACAATGCTACCAGTGCTCGGAGGGTGAAGGGTTGCATGGGCTTTCTCTGAATCACGTGAAGCTATCCAGCTGCTTCTTTTCAAACTGCCAATAAGACAATGTCATTGGAGCTTGGAGGAGAATGCTAAATGACTGTTTTGTCAGCCAACAGATGCCCATGTTGGCCAGTATCATACTAAGTAATGGGGGAGAAAAGGGCCATCCCTAGCCACCCAGAGAGAGCAAGACCAATTGTGCTCTCTGGGACTCCCAGCCGCAGATGGCTGTGGCATCACTGGAAATCAAACATGCAACATCCCTATGATAGGGACCAGCGCTTAGACAGTTGCACCACCTTTTTTAATGAAACACACACTGACCCAGTATTCTAAAAATCCTGACAATAGCAGTGATATGCTCTGGTAAGTGAAGCATGATGCAATTTATTGTAATAATGCCATTGCTATACAACCCATTCCTATGACCTGGCTGGGATGGGATGTCTGGGATGTTCATGGCTGATGGAAGGTCAGAAATCATCAACACTATCAACTCTTTATTGTCTCTATATGGTCGGAAATCAAATAGCTGTCAGCATAATGGTACCTCTTGCTACCAGAGGCACAATATGGAGCTGTGGACCCATTTTCTCAATCTGTTTAAGGTTTAAAAAGCTGGGTGAAATGCTTCCTTTGAAACGGGGACGCTACACAAACATTCAATAAATTTGGCTTGGATTATTTTAGCAAGTAGTGATATTTCCGAGCGTGACATTCTGAGTGTGTCACGCTGTCAGTCATCTGCGTGCAGTGGGTGATATGCTGCCGCTGCAGACGCTGCAGTGAGTAATGAGATATCTACATCAGTCTTATTCATGACTCTGGCTTTCAGCCGGGACTCCGGCTCACTTTATGACTCCTGACATTTCCTTCAACAGAAACTTTCTCTATTTTGACATGTACGAATGCCATTACCAGACAACCAGATTTTTGCATTTAGTCACACCTATACACTACGGTTGCTAAGTTTATACAGGGAAAATAGCATGTGTTTGTTTTGGCATCTATCTTGCAGACAGTATCAGAGTGAAGATAGCTAGCTACTGTAGAAATGTTAAAATGAATTTATTTGATTATTTAATCTGTTTTACATGATTTCAAATGTTAAAATGCTTTTTTTTGCCAAGTTCACACTGCATGACTTTCGCAGAGTCGTCAGGTCGTTATACTCTTCATCCTATGAAACCTGTTGTCTTGTAATTGGGAATCTTTTAGTGGCTGTGGTTTGAACCCTACACGACTGACCAGCAACATGGGGTCAGGAATGACAAGATCTTTCACCAAGAGGAACCTGCGATGAGTCTGTCTGCCATGTGTGAGGCACTTTTTGTGGGTGGCCACAAGTTGTGTGGGTGCTGATTTGCAGTGAAAACACCAAAGAAAAAGAAAAGAATGTGGATGAGAAAATGAAACCCCATGCTTGGCTTTCTCCTCACCTTGTGTCTTGTGTTCTCACTGGATTTAGACTCGCTGACCGTGGCTGATATTAAACATGGAAACTGATATTAAACATGCTAGGTATTTGTCAGGGCAGTTTGCCTCCGACTCGAGGCTTTCGTGAGGCCTTTTTCTCCAAACACAAACGTTTCCATAACATTAGTTATGGTCTAAATGGGAATGTGGTGTGAGAAATGGTCTAATAGTGTTGAGATATAAACCATTATTACGGCACACATTTACAGAACATTCCTGGGATGTTACTTCTGTAATGTTACAGGTTAACCTTCCTGCCAAAACACTGCTGAATGTCCTTATAACGTTCTCTCTATGGGAAAATATGGCATAGTAATAGCGTAAAGCAGAAAGTGGACTGAATGACATTTTACAGTCTTAACCAGTTTCTGCTGCCCAGCCTGGGTGTCTGTTTACAATGCAACAATGCAAGGACATAGCATTAATGTTAGCTACTTTAGCAAATGGAAAACCAGCACAATGCGATTGTACCATTTCACCTGTAAAAGGAAGTGAATTAAAGTAATATATATATATATATATATATATATATATATATATATATATATATATATATAAAATAATTTGAATTGACTACACAATACCTCCAAAATTGGCTTTAGTTAGCTAGCTAGCTATATATATATATATATATATATATATATATATATATATATATATATAGCTAATTAAGTAAATGTGTAATATGTCACATGCTAGCTGTGTTATGTTTTATATAGATATTAGCTTTATTTAAGTTTTTATTTCTATCTTTCTTTTTTTCTATTTTTTACTTTTTTAGCTTCAATAGCCTTCTGTTGAGATCTCTGTATCTCCTTAAATCCTTTGCCCTATGTCCACACAGAATTAGACGCTAGTGTATCATAAAAACTCCTATTTTGACTGATTAAATAATGCAGGTTTGCATTGTATAAGCCTTGATTCTCATATGATGCTTCTCTGCTCCTCTAAGCTTGGGAAAATGCTAAAAAACATGGAAAATAGCATAAGAGGAAGCATTTGTGCACTCCAGGAGGAGAGAGCGATGGAGGGAGAAAGCGAGAGAGCGATTGGCTGGCACCCCATCATCTCCCTTCTCACTCTTTCTCCAAATGGCTTTTCCAAACGGTGTCCTTTCAGTAGCTAATAATAGCTGGATGTGCAATTCTTCCTCCTGTGTGTGTATGTGTGTGTATGTGCGTGTGTGTGCTGGAGAGGAGGGGAGGGGTACGAGTGTGTGGTAGGGCTGATGGTTCAGATCCCTGGGGGTGATTCATCTTGAAGAGTGGGGAGCATGGGAAGTTAATGTGGACCCCATCCAGAAGGAGACATTTAGGGAAAGGTGTGTGTGCGCGTGTGTTCCCTTTACTTTTTATTACACTCCGGGGGATCCCAGGATGTGTTCAGCAGGATCGAAGCAAGAGTTATGCCCCACGTGCATGTGTGTGTGTGTGTGTATGTGTGTGTAGTAGTAGTAGTAGTAGTAGGCAAGCTTATATAAAACTAGGTAAGAGGAGATATATTCAGTTGCACCTGGGGATTTCTGTGCCGGTAGCCCATCTCTTCTCTCGTTCTCTCCTGACCTCCACCCCCCATGACTTACAGCCATGAAATTTTATTAGTGCTTATTGTGGCAGTGTCTGATCAAGACTCCAGTGAGAGACACTTAATTTTCAATCTATTTTTTCCCCTCTTTTTAATAACAGGCCTGCCTGTCCTGAAGCACTACATCTTAATTAGAAACACAGGGTGAAGTATGATGTCACTGGACATTTGGGAAGGGGGGAAGAAACAACAATGCAATCAGCTTTAATGAGACCATAGTGTTCATAATAAACACAGTGTAGATGGAGGCCAGAGAGAGAAGAGAGGGAGAGAGAGGAGAGAGAGAGATAGATAGAGATGCGCTCAGACAGTCTGGACCCCTGCATTGTATCCTGGTGGCTGTGTGTGAAGGCGTGCTTGTGCAATAACATGCCGCTCTAAAGCATCGCTCTCACTTTATTGCATTTGAAATCCAAGACAAACAGCGATAAAGCCAAGGTAACCATAGATACTCCAGGCCCAATGCCTCGCTCTCCCTCTCTCTCTCTTTGTCTCTGTCTCTTTCTCTCTCTCTCTTTATCACCCTTAGAGTGTTCCTCTTGGAGACTCTGCCGGAGTGTTAGATGCCTTTTTCTTTATTTATATTTTCTCCCTTGTTCTTCCTCCACAGCTCTTCAAGGTTATTGAAACATAGGGTGCAGTAGGATGGAATTCAACCACATTTTCTCCCCCTCTCTCTGTCTGCTGTTTTATCTAAACAGCTTTATCCGATCTTCGAGTTCTTCAAATAAAGTAAGAATGCAGTAGTAACTTTGTTGTACTTGTCTGTTTTACTGATGTGACCTTTTCTTAAAGAGGCCATGGTAATGATTGCTCTCTGCTGCATCTCAACAGTGGAGAATTAAAAGGTAAAAAGGCAAAGCTCAGTTCTGAAAAACGAGAAGTTGAGAAGTTCATGAAATATATGCACAGCAGAGCCGGCAGGAACACATGTCATAGTATGCACAAGAACCACCAAGTATGCAAGCTTTTTTACAGTGTAACTTATATATGGTTATATATAATATATATATATATATTGATTAATATTTAATCAACATGTATTTCTAAGAGGTAAAGCCTATAGCTTGGGATTTGTACTGGCCGGCTTTTTAGTTCTATGCTTAAAATACTCAAGCTCCATGCTGACACCTTGTCCTTTAATGAAAAGTCTCTTCATAAGTTTATTACTTCTCCTTATCTCAGAGTTTGGCTCCAGACATCTCAATAAGTTCTCTTAAACCAAGCTGACATGCGCGACAGGATGATTGACACTTCAGGATGGAGTCTCACACTGTGTTATTGTTACTTGTCATTATTCCTGTTCCAGAGGTCAGAGGTCAAATTGCTGCCCCAAGGTGACGCGGAAGAATACTTTCTTTGAGAGCACATTCCAGTGGTCCCGTCAAACAATGGGGGGGGGATCGGGGGACATTTCCTTTACGCTGTAGCACACTATCAACGTGACCACAGATATTTCTTCTCACAAGAAAGTTGACTTTTCCTGTGCTAGATCCACATGCTTTGGTAAGAAAGCTGGCAAGAAAATAGAGAACCTGTGTGAGAGATACATGAAAGCCAACTGTGTGCAGAGATGGAGGTCAGAGGTTACGCTATGCCCTGAGGAGGTACATGTCTTGGATGTAATAGGTTTCCACCACCCCACACTTCCCACTGGGCTGCGCGAAGGTGCCGCCCTGACTAATTTCAGGGTTAACCACATTTTGCCAGAAACATTGGAACACTTCAGGAGAACTTTAAGAGAGGCTGATGTTTTTTTCCCGTGAGGTTACAGATGCCCTACAGGCATCAGGCCTTTCCCAATCTGCTACTGGTACTTCTGGGTGGGGTTCGCCCCCAGCAGCTGAAGTGGGACAGAATAGGTTTGGTTTCCGATAAGGCTTCTTGTTTGCAGCCCACAGCCAACCTAAGATAAATATAGTTTCCAATGACATCTTTCAAAAGACCATTTACAGACCGTAAGCCAACAGAGTCACGGGAATTAAAATCTTGTTAAACGTTGTTTACATTTCATCAGCGGGCTGTTTGCTAATGTTTGCTGAGATCCAGCAGGTCACGGCTCAATGCACTAGCACTGTGCAACGGGTCCATGGTCTGCTGGCAGTCTACGAGCACTACAAGAGGCTCATGATTCGGTGCGTTTGTCTCTTCGTTAGTGAGCAGCTTCCCTCTTAATCTCATTCAAACCTCCCTTTCAGACATAATAACCTTCAAACAGGTCTGCCTACATGTCGTCTTCAGATATCAAGTGTTGCCGCAGACTTCGTGAGAAAAGCCAACGCCTCACTTGAAAGAAATTTCGCCGGTGCCAACTGCAGGTGACATGCGAAATCCCCCACTGTTATTCTGCTCCTCTGCTCTAATCCCTTACAGACTAAAACCCAGAGACAGCAGACGGAGTTAATTAACAATAATCAGCTTCCAAACAGACTCGCCTGCAGTTGTTCCATTCCAGTTTGTCATTTGACAGTGGCAGTTAGTTAATAAGAGCATGAAACGTTGGAGCTTGGTGAACAATCAAGGTATTCCCAACCTGGCTTTAATGTTATTTTTTATTTAGTGGCAAAAAATATTAAATGTGTCACTTCCAAGCAGGATAATAATTAATCTCCCTATCGTTCAGTCATGCTTGGAGGCCCACAAATGCCTTCATCGTCCTTTTGACAAGCTCTTTGCAGGTGACAACACTGGCTGTCAAGTCAATTGTCAGTCTTGATTACTTTCTCTTCTTCCATGCTTCTCTTGGGCTTTACCATAACGAAATCTAAACAGAATTTAATCCCTTTCAATTCACCATGAACCTGCATAGAAATCCCGACTTGTGTCTGAGATCACTTGAAGGATTGTGGAACTTGTGGAACTGAACATGAACTGATCTAGGACCTTGGTTATCGTACACAGGCAAGCACATGGGGATGACAGCATAACTGTTGCAGGACAAACACGTTTGTTCGGCAAGTTGGGAAATAATCTTGAATTCTCTGCTTGACGTTGGTGCTGCTGGCAGTAATGCCATAATATTAGCAGTATAGTTGAACCCTATGAATCGGTTTATTATTTTTTTCTGGAAAAAGTCAGCCTCCCAAATTGACAACTTGCCAACACGATTCTACAAACCCAATCAAGACCATTTCTGGATTTGTCGACCCTCGTACATATGCACCAAGCACTGACACAACATAGACATGCAAAAATCAAATTTGATCTGAGAATCTAACAAAGAAACCAGTGAATTTTATCACCTGAACCTATACCTCAAACCTAACCTAAATGTAACCTACTACACCTAAACCTCATTCTAACATAAACCCTAAGAATGATGGAATGTGATGGAATTCTCCCCGTTTCCAAAGTAATTTGAGGACAATATGGACAAAATATTGTCTGAATTTTATCTTTTTTTTTTTGTTTGTTTCATCTTTTGTTGCAACTATAAAGCCCACATGTAACAAGCGCTATAAGTTCTTTATAATGCTCAATAAACTAAAACAAATCTAACTAGAACAAATGTTCACAACATAAGAAAAACATGAACCATAGTGTCGACCTTTGTCCAGATGTGAAAACATTGAAAAACTAAGACATTGGACGGAACCAAGATGTTTATAAGAGCTGTACAAATCACAAGTCATTTTTATATCCAAGTTTACATGCATGCCAGCATAACCTAGCTGTAAACATGAATCACCCTGTTCATGATGCCTACCTAAGCTTATCCATGTATAAGGTTTCCTACATTTATAAACACCTGAATTCCCCATTTCTCTTTTCTTTTGAATATCTAATGATGTCTTTTTTCCAGACAAAAGTGTAGCCTCCTCATTTTTTGGGATTTTTTTATGCCACAAGAATGTTATCACATGGTACTACTTACATAAGTCCAGGCGACATGGACTACTGGTTTTAATCAGTCTAGGATTTTCATGAAATTGAATGAAATGCTGTTTACATGAGCATAGCATCCTTAGGCTATCAGTCTTGGGGAAATATTGAACCACTGGTCTGCATGTAAACATAGTTACTGATGTAGGATGACTCCACTAAGAGCCTGAGGCAATAAAGTGGCTGATTCTATCACCCAGTCACTAAGTGCTTTCAGACAGTTCAACAATCCCAAGCAGTCCTAAATGATGTAGTTAGCTAACGTTAATTCCAGAGTAAAGATTGGACAACCTGCGCAAAAACAACTGCCCAATCCACTCAGCAGTCTTTGTTTTTCTAATGTTGTTGCTTAGATCCAGGTTACTTCAGGAAATACAGTAAAATTCTACAACAAGAGAAAGGGAGTCCCACAAGACTGTCTATTAATGTTAACCTAGCTAACCTCTCAATATGGGGCCCATATGGATAGCCCAACTGAGAACCAGAAAGTTTTGTCCTCAGGTTCCATGTTGGCCCCATATATAGATTCCCACCAGGGTCTGTGATGGGACCAGGAGGGATAAGGCATAACCCCATCTGGTTTGAACCCTGCATATGGGGCCTAGATGTGAGATTAAGGTGGGTTGAAATGATTTGGCCCATTTGGGAATCTTAACTGGGTCCCAGTATGTACAAACCCACTCAGAGCACATGCCCACCTGGAAGCCACCTAGCCAACCAAACATTCATAACTTACTGAAGTTGGAACTCACTGTCCAGTGGCCATCTTCTAATGTTAGGCCTCAGTACCCAGTAGTCAATATGCAAAACAAAAAAGCAAAATAATCTGCATTTCAGTTTAATAGAGCATAAGAAAACAATGGCATCCACACTCATTTTCTGCATTGCTTACTTTGCCTCCAAGTGCTCCTCAGAAGTTCCTACTTATGCATTTGTAGTTCGTAAGGTCAACGTGATTTCGGTTCTAGTGCTTGTGGTCAGAAACAACATGAACACCCTGGGAAAATGCTTTTTGTTGACTTCTGTTTTTCTGTTGTCAATGGAGAGCAAGTGTATTTAGCATTACTGCAACAGAACAGAAAGCACAGTATGAGCATTAGGCAAGCAGTGTGTTCAGTAAGTGTCCAGGTGGAAGCATCAGCTGTGTGTATGTATCTGACTGCAGTGTTCATGTGTTAATTTCAAAAATACCACTTTTCCACAATAAATGGAGGCAGCATTAATGTGACCTAGGCACGTAATTACAATCACAAATAGGGTGTATGTATATTCGGAAAACGTGGCCTTCATGGAGTCATATGGGCCAATTTCAGTTGGCTGTAAAAAGCAGCACACAGCTAAATTAAGGTCAACTCAAATTGGCCAGACTAGCAATCTGAGTACAGCTGTTTACTGGATTTTGCAGTATACACAGACTTCTGTCCTGAATGATATGATATCATGTTGTGGCTTCTTTAACTTCCAATTCCAAACTGCTGGAATGAAGTAATCACCAAACTCTTATCTCCAGCATTCTCTGCTTTCTTACTCATGCCTTATCATATCAGACCGCTTAGCTTGACCAGCACACCCTAATCCACCTTCAGAGGTTAGAAATGACAGATCAGCTTGGCTAACCTGATCTAAGCCCCAGATGGGCAAAATGTGAAAAAAGGTAAAATATGAGCCCCCCCCCAGGTTGTCATATAAATACATATATACACACACAACCCATCAGATCCTATCTTTAACTCATGTCTGGCTTTGATCATCCATGCTCACCTCTTTTGCCTAAAGCCCTGCCATCTTCTCTTATCTCCTGTTGCCGGGCAGACTGAGTAACAGCAAGAGAACTGCGCTTTAATGAGCCTAGTTCCATACTGAGCCAGCAGACTCCGCGAGATGTGCTGTTAAACACTCAGCTATTCAGAGGATATTGACTGTACCACTGTGAGGAAGCTTTCAGATCCTGCCATTCTTTCACTCAGACCAAAGGCATTGACTGCGAAGGCCAGTAAATGAGCCACTGGGCAGACAACCATATTCTTACGCAGATAACTGCTACAAAATGAGTTCCTAACTAATTATTGGTCCATTTTCTGCTTTATACATCACTGAAGTGAAGGGAGATATGTTTCTAATTGAACAGACAATGTCAATGATCAATACTGAATCACTGTTACATTAGGTCAGAATTAGGATTAGGACCAAGATGGCATTTAAGATTAGGGACAGGACAATGGTCAGAATCAACAAGTTTTTGGATTGATGTTGAGGTTAGGCTTAGGCCATGAAGATAGTCAGAATCAGGTTTTGGGTTGTTGTTTATGTTAGGGACAGGATGATGGTTAGGATAAGGTTTTAGGTTAAGGTTAGAATTAGGATTAGGACCAAGATGACATTCAAGATAAGGTTTTCTGTTGAGGTTGGGATTAAGATTAGGGCCACAGCAATAGTTAGGACCAGGTTTTGGATTGATGCTGAGGTTAGGGTTAGGGTTAGGATTAGGGTTTTGGGTTGAGGTTGGGATCTGTTGGGCCACGGAACCGTTTAGTGGGCGGGCTTAATGACCATTGAAAATGGCGCAGATTGTATCTTCGATTATGAGGCTAATTTAGCTAACATAGCTATAGCTATTCAGGAAATGTTTTATGTTAAATGTGTTAAATGTTTTATAGTCAGGGAATGATTTAAAAAAGAAACTGTAATTGGTGTAATGGGTCTACAACAGCGCTGAACAGTATGGCATGGCACAGCCTTAGTAACCATTTGGCCCTGCAGTGGAAAAGAGGCCAATAAGTCTACTTCATATAACATAGCAACAGTAAATCTGCTTAATGTTAGTTATGCATGAACAGAACACTTTCAAGGTATTTACCTTCAATGTATTCAGATCCTTCACTACTGATACTGCACTGATGTGTTGTTGATATTGCCGCATCAATTTTTGGATTTTTTGACATACTAAAAATCTGGCAGTTGTTCTTTACATAGTTTCGAAATCCCATGATGAATTGACCAATAGAAATGACTTAAAATGACATTGACACATTGACTTCCATTGAAAGTTAAGAAGGTTTTTTCCTTCTCCTGTAAATGTGTCATTTTGGAGATATAAGGTCTTTGCATGACAGTGACGGTATGTTACTGACACCCAGCTGAGAGTTTATTAATCTTCTACAAAGGACCACCCAAAAAAGTGTTGCTGATTATTCCTTACAGTAGTAAGAAAAACATCATCTTGGTTTATTAGGATAAGGATAGGCTAGCAGGGAGCGATAAATATAAACAAATGGTTGCTCATCTGCTGCTTTGAGGAACAGTCTACACACAAAGGGTGTTAATGTGTTGTTTTTTTACAGCTTCCCCTGGTTTGCTGTGTTGACATTAATAGCTGTGTATAATTGAATGGGATAGTAAACTTTAATGATGTTATTAACTTAGAGAAACACATTACAATACACATATGATGCAAGGCCAAAGCTATTTATATGAGCCATTTAAACAAGCGGTTTACTAGGAGGCTACAGAAGATGCCTAAGGACTCATCACAATATCTGACAACATTCACGGTGGTCTAAGGGTTGTAGAATTAATGGGTTCAATATTAGTGAATCAGAGGGAATAGACTCTAATCACACTGAATAAGACACACTAGCAGCAAGACATGATCAGACGTGTCTGTCCCGGCAGCGACCTCCCTGATTGTCTGCTCTAAGCTCTTGCTTTTCTCTTTGTTTGGCTTTTCCGTTTCTTTCTACCGCGAGTTGCTAAGTAACATGCATAGGTAAAACCGCATTCCTTTACCTTTCATGTAAACACTGACCTCTGCATAAAGCCAGTAGAGTGCTGGAGCATAGCCTTTCTCTGATAGTTCTGCCACATCTGCATATCCCAAGATGTTCACATCTTGGAGAGGACATTTAGGAACACCTGAATAGTGTGGGAGAGCAAGAACACTCAAGTAGAACAAGTGCAGAGGACAGATAAAGTCAAAAAAGAGGTCATTGGTCACAATCAGCAAAGAGACATACAGAGAAAAAAAATTAACTGCATTTAATTGAAAGAAGACCTTGCCAGCTGTTAAGCATCATGCTTTGGGGTTGTGTTGCAGCCAGTGGCATTGGCAATATTGCACGGGTGGATACCACAAAAAAAAAAAAAAACATTAAATCCTGGATGCAGATGTCAAACAATCTGTTAAAAGACTGAAGCACAAATGAAAGTAACTTCTGCAACAGAAAAATTACCCAAAAACATACCATAAAACAATAATAAGCATGTTTACTGCCATAATATTTGTATTATATTTTGTGTCTAAAATGACTACATCTGCAGTTTGTCTACTAATTAAGCTTCTGGAGACAAGCTCAGCCAAGAAAAACACAGTACATGGTCTTAATGTGATTTTGTAAGACCTTTCTAATACATCTGTAATCACAATCGCATCACCATGTAAAGGGTTACTTTTTCGGTATCCTGATTACACCATCACATATATTCTGTACCCCAGCCTGACTATGGGATATACATAGGTCACCTAGACCTTCACTGTAATCAGAACCGCATTGGATTGACGTTGCAGCTGCCACAGGGAAAACAGAGGAGTTGAGATGCATTTGTTTGTTTCTTCTTTCTTCTTCTCTCACTTTCTCAGTTTCCCCTTATCAGCAGCCTGACGACAGGACGGGTGTATAGGAAGCACATAGGGGAGGGTCCTATCAGAGCATGTTGCGTCTCTTGCATAATCTAAACATTTGAAATGCCTCAAAAAATTGCTGATGAGGCCTCGGAGCAGAATAGTAACAACAAAAGAGACAGGCAGAGAATGTGCTGGCCTTTTCACATTGCTAACTAAATACAGTACCTGTGAATTTTCTGACAGCCCACAGCTTCCCCACGCAGTGTTTCTGGAGGTAGCATTTACTCTGAGTCAGCACTTTGATGACAAGTGGGCTGGGCCTTTCTGTCTAGGTGAATCTCGAAGCACTCAGATCAGATCTCACCTGGAATAACTGAAACTGATCGCCTGCCTCAGTGTGTTTTTTTTTTTTCAGCGCGCAAACAAACAAAGAGAAAGAGGATCTCGTGCTAATCGTAAGAGTAAGCTAATTACAGGCTCGTTTAGTTCACTTGCTCTCAATCGTCCTAAAATCCTGCAACTAAGTTCCTCTGCAGACATACATTCATTCCATACTGCGCTTATGACTTAATATTTGTTTTGAGAAATGTAGTCTCATGATCTCCCTGCTGGGGAAGTTACTGCATTTATGTTCTCAAAATGACACATCACATCTGTTTGGTGTTGTGCAATTTGGAGGGAACTTTCCAGCCTGGGGCTGTGAAGCCACACTGTTCTTTCATTCATCACCTCCTTCTCCCTCCATCACACTCCCTCACTCCTTCCCGAGTGGCTGTCTGTCCTTGCCATCTGAGTCTCAGCTCTGGCCCGCAGAGTGACAGCATCCGAGCCACAGACAGTGAACGTAATGGATTATAAATACACACACAGTGGATCACTTGTTGAATCTACACTATGTTGACAAAAATATTGGGACACCTGCTTAGTCGTTGTTTTCTTCCCAAATCAAAGGTTTTAAAACTAGTTTTCCTGCTTTTCTTTGTAATAACTGTTGCTGGGAGGATTTGATTGCATTCAGTCCAATTAGGACATATATTGTATATGTTTCAGTTAGGGGAACATTTACTTTATTTATTCCACTACATAGAACTAGGCCTAGATACAGTTAGGCTTTGTAGCGTACTTGTAATGCTTATAGACAGTTCTACATATAAAATCATATACAATTCAATTGATTACAATAACATGTTACCTGAGAAAGTTCTTGATTGAGCTCTTTGGCACCAGAATATTTACTCTGTAGTGTGAATCTGGAGAGACCGGTCAAAGATCTGCTTAGTAATTCATCCTGGAAAGTTGACCTCAGGTAAAGAACCTCAGCTGACCTGCTGTAAAACAAGACAAGAAATGTATTTCTCCACAAAACCTCAGAACCTGAGAATTTGCACTCTTGTAAACATTGACTTCATAGGAGTTACAGAGATTGTTTATGTTGTACCTGTTAGCACAGGTTGCAAACCCTGGATAGTTAATTTCAATGACATACAGTTACATTCACACTGTCTCTTCAAAATGTACAGACCTCTTACTGCTTACAATGGCTAGACTGCATCATGCTTTGGGTTTGCTAGCAGTAAGAACAGGCGTATTGGCTTCATATGAGAACAGCCAATCTTACAGATATATTGAGATAATGATTGTTTATGTTATACTTTTTAGCACATTTTGCTGATTAAACCCAGGATAGTTTATTTCAATAAGTCTAAGAAATTACAAAATGACATACTTGCCTCTGAAAATCCATAATATGCTGCTAATATTTTTGTGATATGTACTATTTGATGTTCCTTTGTCCATTTTCACAACTTGACATACAGCATATCTTATTACATCATATCATACAGAGACCAACTAAACAAGCCCAGTTGAGACTACATCATGACATTGACATGATCTGAGGGAAGTGTGTAAAGATTTTGGCATGCAGTCTGTATACAGCAAAATGTGCTTTACTTCCATATCATAGCTCCAGTGTAAAACGACATAAATAAAATTCTGGTAAGTGACTTTCACAAGGGCCAGACTTACATTTGTATTTATGACATTTTGCCAACACTCTTATCCAGAGCGACTTACAAGTTCACTCATATTACAGAGGTGGGAAAATGTAGTGTTCAGTGTCTTGCCCAAGGACTCTTATTGATGTAGCACAGCATAATCACCTGGACTGGGAATCAAACCCCAGTCTTCCACATGGTGCAGTAGCTCACTGGCAGGTAATGGTGTTATCTGTTGCACCACACCACCCACTTCAGTTGCAAGACTTCAGTTATGGGCAGATGACTGGGTCAGGGCAACTCCAAAATGCAAGGCTCGCTGGGTGCTCCTGGTCAGTAGTGTTCAGTACCTACCAAGAGTGGTCCAAGGTGGGACAAACCACCAAATGACAAAGGCATATCAGAACAAGAAGTCTGATCCATGGTATCTCCAACTTGCAAGCTGCAGGACTTAAAGGATTGTCTGTTATTGTCTTGGTAATACCATGGGTCACCTCCAGAGGTCTTGCAGAGTCAATACATCAAATTATCTCTTTTGGCCACCTGTTTTGCCTACTGCAGTTCAGCCTCGCCTATTTACATTAACAAAGTTTCTGCTCTTGGTACCTAAATCTATAAAAATGTCATAAATGGATAATATGTCACAAAAGGAAAATATAACAAACAAGATAGATGTAAAGAGTTCTTTAAAGCATTACAAATATATCGCCATTCACATTGCATCCACATACTAACAGAAATACTACTCTGTATGCCTGTGTATCTTTCAGCCACACTTCACACTCCGTGGCGAATCCTTGAGAAGCAGTAAGCTTCTAGGCACAGATGAAGTTTCTGTGGTTAGTGGGTTTACACAGCAGTTTGACCCCTCTGCTCTCATTATGTAAGAGCTTTCGATGTGTGTCTGCAAGCTCCTGGGCCAGTCCATTGGCACGCTGACCTCCGAATCCCATTTCCCCCACCCACACACTTTCCGCCGTGTAAGCCTGCTCCAGTTTCAGACACAGGCACAGAGGTGACACGCTTTATCCCTGTCACTCGTATTAGATTACACCAGCACACTGGCCCCTCATGTAGCATTCAGGCAGCATTACACAGGAGTGTTAATGAAAGCTTGTTGTCCCTCGGGGCCTTCGCTAGCCCGTCATCTCAGAGGCAGAAAGAGAGAGAGAGGATTAATAGAGAGAAGGAGGCAAGGCACAAACAACCCTGAAAGTGTGTTTTTAGGCTGGTGTGAAACACTCAGTGTCTGATATAATGAAGTGCTTCACAAATGCAGCAATGCTTCTACAGAGGAAAATTTGTAGGAAAACAATAATTGGCTAATGTATTCATCATCATCCAGCCAAGGACCTGACCCTGAACGTTTAGTAACATCTGAAATAAACCTGAATTAACATGTATAAAGGCTTTTGCTCACAGACTCAGCCACTGGAGTGGTGGTGCACTGTTCTACTGTTCAGCGACATCTGCACACAAATGACCTTCATGTAAAAGCCATCAGAAGAAAGCCTTCACTGCATTATCAACATAATATCTGGAGAATTCGAATATTTCTTTCCTGTTACAACTTAAAATAGAAGATTTCGGTCTTTAGTAGCAAAGGCATATTTGGAAAAAAGGGAGCACAATTCCAACTGTTAAACACAGGGTGGATCGATTTAGGTTTAGGTTTGTGATGCAGCCAGTGGCACATGGAACATTTCAATGGTAGAGGTAAGACTGGATTCAGTTAAACACCAGCAAATTCTTAAACAAACATCACATTATAAATGAAAAGATTCATATGCGGGCAAAAGGCAGGCAATATAATTCCTTCATGGCTCCACAAGCGAAGAAGGACAAGCCTCCTTAAAAGAGGCCGGTTTCCTTAATAAATGAATTTGTGAACGCTGCAAAAGTAATTGTCAAAGGCGGTGTTACTAAGTGCAATACAAGGTGTTCAAACCTTTAATTCTAAATGATGTGTTGCATTCTTTGATGCATAGTAGCAAAAATGCAAAATGTAGCCAAAGACACAATGATACATTTGCAGATTACATATTTACATTTACAAATATACACTTACAGAATAAATTTACACATTTTATAACTATACATAACTATAGCTATGCATACCTATGAACACAGACTGTTCTCTCTCCTGCCATCAGGAAGAAGGTACCGCAGGATCCGGTCCAACATGACCAGACTCTGCAATAGCTTCTTACCCCAAGCCATCAGACTTCTCAACTCAACTCAACTTATGAACTGATGTCTTTTCTGTTACATGCTCTCTCTCTCTCTCTATTTTCTGTCTGTACTGTGTTGTCTGTCCGCACTTGTATTGTGTTGCACTTGTGTTTTGTATGCACTGTCTATGTTGCACCATGGTCCTGGAGGAACGTTGTTTCGTTTCACTGTGTACTCTGTATGTAGTTGAAATGACAATAAAACCCACTTGACTTGACTTGACTTGACTATGCTCCTATACTCCTAAAACTTATTTTCTACTAAGCTGGAAAGGGCCTTTTCCCCCTTCTGGCCACTGGCTGATTGCAAATCTTCAAATGAAGTCCAGTTCCCGTGTTTATTAACACTTCTTAGGCAGAGCAGGTGCATTTGCTTGCAGGTAATCT
This sequence comes from Salminus brasiliensis, assembly GCF_030463535.1. NCBI lineage: Eukaryota > Metazoa > Chordata > Actinopteri > Characiformes > Bryconidae > Salminus > Salminus brasiliensis. Next base: position 10,805,688 of record NC_132882.1, on the reverse strand, counting down.
TCTCACCGCCAGCCTACAAAGACACTCTGCTGCCCAGCACACCTGAGAGAGCGCCCCTCAGTCCCCCAACGGGCAAATTAAACAGCCGCCGCCAACGTAACGGCTCGAGACAGGTCCTTTATGGCTCCGTGAGCGAAGGAGGACAAGTCTCCACCTGTTTCCTTAAATGAATTCGTGAACGCTGCAAAAGAATGCTAATGAGCGTGACTGTGCTGTCTGGCCCACAAAATAACGTTATCCAAAGACAGCGGCTGTAGTGGTAATTAACAGGGATGGTGTGCGGTGTCAAATCAGAAGAGACAAGGCGTTCAGTTTCTCAGCGATGAGACAAAAAAGGAAGCCCCCCACCCTTCCTTATTCTTTTGTCGCATCTCCCTTCTTTCATGAGGCCGAACGAAGTGAGGGAGCACCGCTGCTAGATCTGCCTTTTGCAGTTTTTCTGCCATAGATGAAAGACGGCAAGCATGCTGCATGTGTTATCACAAACACACACATTCGCTTTGGCAATCTACTGTTACAGCTGTGTGGGGAAATATTACTTGCACACCACTTGGCGCTGCAAATCTTTCTGTCTCTGTCTCTCACTGTGTCTCTCTGTCTCTCTCTCTCTCTCTCTTCTCTGTACCCTTTCACTTTCTGGCTGTCACACAAAAAGAGTGACCCCCTGTCTTCTTCTTCCTTTCAATACAGGGCTTGCAAAGCAAAGCATGGTATTGTTATCCCTCCTCATCTCCTTCTTTTTCATCTTTTTCTTCTTCTTCTTCTTCTTTTTCTTCTTCTTCTTCTTCTTCTTCTTCTTATTCCTCCAATATCAATCACTAAAGATCTGCTTAATGCAGAAACTTCAATCAGCAATAACTATATTACTAGAATCTCCAGAACATCTGTCTATCCCTCTACAACTCTGTCTATCTGTCCCTCTACAACTCTGTCTGTCTGTCTGTCTAGCTATCCCTCTATCCATCTACCACTCTGTCTGCCTCATTGTCTATCCCTCGACAACTCTCTCTGTATGTCTGTGTGCAAAGGTTTGTGGACACAGCTCTATTACCCAACCATATTGGATAAGCTTTTGCCCCAACCATTATTTAGGCAAAAATATGTGGACACAGCTCAATCAGCCAAACATATTGGATGAGCCTTTGCCCTAAACATTTTTGAGCAAAGGTTTTGGCACCCTACATATTAGTCAGATTTAGTTTCTGGACGTCGCTGTACCTCAACCTAGCACTGGCGTAGTCACCAAAACCTATATCATGTGTTTTAATGTAAAAAAAAAAAAGTACACTCCAGTTTCTGCACTCTCTAACTGTTTTTTGCTTTGCAAGCACTGGTATTTCCTTCAGGAAATTCATATCTAGTTCTTTTCCTTTTTCATTTTTTGCTCCCTCTTTCCCCTCTTTGTACCTCTGAAGTGTGCATGCCTGGGGTGTGTGTGTGTGTGTCTGTGTGTGTGTGTGTGTGTCTGTGTGTGTGTGCATGGTCATGTCATGAATGTTACAGCAATGTGGGGAGATTTTTACTGGTATGAAAATGAATTACAAATGGAGGGTTAAAAATACAGCTTAATTTGATAGCGTAAAAAAATCACCTTTGGAAACCAGGAGTTAATGTTGGGTAAGGTGTACATGATACCATAGATAAACTACTTTTAGTGGCAAAGTGTTACATAGAAGCAGCAATGCTAAGTCAATGGAAATGCCTTATGGATGTATTTGCATGGAAGCAGATGGATTCCTTCAGTTTTTGCTGGTCAGTCCTCTCTAAAACACACACACACACACATGCTAATGTGGTGGAGGGTAAACACAGGGCTCCTGCAGCTGTGGCTTCCCACAGAAAGCTTTCAGGAATTCCACTCAGCCCATTTCATTCCACACATTTCTTCCTGCCATTCAAACTCATTGCCCATTGCCCCCTATGTCTGAACAATAAGGGGCTCCGACGTGACCTAACTTCCTCATTCAACTCTTAATATTGCTGGCTGGGTGTACTATATAGACAGAGGTGTATAGAGTAGCCTAAAGCCACACTCAAGCAAAAGCATTGTTCCTTTGGGGAAATACAGTAAAAGAGCTGCTCAAAAACCTGCTTATCCATCCATCTTTGTATTGCACCTTCCCGGTAAGGTCACGGTGGGCCTGGAGCCTGCCTGGAATCATTGGGTGCAAAGCAGGAATATCACCTGGAAAGGGTACCAGTCCATCACAAGGTACCACTTACCCAGATACTATAATATAAATATGTATGGTTTAAATATGCTTTAATGGGTTCTTTGAGCAGTGCCATAGAATAGGTAGTTTAGGTTTTATGAAGAACTAGGTCAGAGGTATGTGTGAAGAACCCAAGTTTAAAGATGTAAATGCATAGGTTCTTCACCAATTTAAAGGTTCTTCATGCTCAAATCTGGATTACAAAAATAGTTCCTTATGGAACCAAAATGGTTCTTTTATGGCATCCTGTTTACAACTGGTTACTTAAGGTATCTTGCATATCAGGATTATATCTGGATACACCCAAAACACATGTAAACACATTTAAACCAGATACAAATCCGATCTCTCAAACCGCTCCGTGGGTTCTGAAACCCACTTGGGCCACATATTACAGTAGTGTAAATGCATCCTTCTCGCCAAGATACATTCCAACATCAAAACCCCTCCCCTCCCAGTACAACCAAAACCACCAGTAATAATTGCCACACAACAAGCTAATGTGTCCTCCTACACATATTTCCTCCTACACATTTGACTAATATAAATAATGCAGAAGAGTGTAGGGGTAATTTAGCTTAGCCAGTTCGCTGTCATGTGTGTCTTTGGGAAGAACCAAACTCCTCAGCACACACACTACCAACTTCCTCACAGTGCTGCCCTTCAATCTGCTTATGTTCTGAGTAAATTATATAACTACTGCAAAACTTCTAACCACATCCAGCTCTTACACTCTAAAAAGTAAAGATGCTAAAAAAGGTTCTTTGAGCGATGCCATAGAAGAACCACTACTGGTTCCATAAAGAATCATTTTTTGTCGTGGAGAAGAGAAGGTTTTTGGGGTCTTTTAAAGGTTCTTCACACTCACACATCTCTATGGCAACCATGTTTCTTTATGGAAGTAAAGGTGGTTCTTATATGGCATTGCTCAAATAACCTTGTGTAGCATCTAGGTACTGAATCAGCATAGGAACTAAAATTTGTTAGAATCTATTCTAGTCTATTTAATGTAATAAAATGATAAACCTCAGGTCAGCGGTATGACCAGTCACAAAGCAGAAAAAAATTATGTCACCATCGTAACAATGAAGTTAACCCTTAAAGTCACTAAAACTGAATTTGTTTCCTCATCAACATCCTTCCTTAAAAAGATTTTCAGCAAAGCATGAATTCATCAGAATACTACTATAACTCACATATATTTAACTAAGTAAATAACCTATTAATACAGGCCTATAGGCCTACTTTTGACTAGTGCTGTTTATTTAGGACACAAAATATTTACAATATGTTCATTGATGTTTGTTTGGTCTAATAACTTCATATATCTAGGCCAAAGTAAGTTATCTGAATTGCATATGTTAATTACAGATTGATGGGTAGTGAGAGGAAGATCCGCCATAATGACTTCCCCTGGGCACCTTATGGAAATCCTGCAGACCCCACAAAAAAAACAACATTAGCTTCCACCCTCTGGGCACAGCGCACCATAACACTGCATAAGCATCGTATTAAGGGTGTGCGAATTAAGAAAACAGAAGCGAATAGTTTATGCCGACGCAGTAACAGCAAATACCGCCGAGGCATGAGCTGTGATGGAACACTGGTGCTGAGTTATGTGTGCTTGTCTGTGTTTACTTGCATCTTACAATTGAAGGAGAGATCACCAATACCCTCATCAGAGCCTAGTTCCAAGTGGTAACAGAAAACATGAGGGTTCTCAGGGAGCACCGAGATCTTAGGAACAGTTTAGATCTTCATCAGACTTTCTCCTCTCGCTTCATGTAGAGGAAAATGCTCAGCAGGCGTTCAGCTGTTTCTCCTTTTTGTAATCTTCAAAGATTCAATCAGAAGCCAAGTATGTTTGCATATAAGGGCTTGGCTTTGCACTGTGCACAGTAGGCAAGCTCACAATACACAATAGCTCACAATAACAGTTTTCATGGCTGTCATAAGTCTTAAAACAATTAATTGCGACAAATCAGTCACGTTATTTCTGGCAGTTAATTTTCATTTAAACAGCAGTGCACTGTGTTTAAATGAAAGCGATATATTTAGGCAGAATAAGCTTCATATGACTGTATAGGCTTTAATAGGCTTGAAAAAATCAGTAGTATTGTTGTCATTCTTGGTGTGTACTAAATCAAACATGAAGATTACATAGTTTCTACAGAATAAACAGTTTCCAATTTTCATCACCGACATCCAGTGAGAGCAACAGTGGCTGTATGTTCCAACCAATACCTGTATTTATCCTATACTGTATATCATATGTACAGTTTATTGCATAGTTACAGCTGTTGGGTGATTGCACTTAGTTGTCTCCATACAGTCGGTGGATTCTTGTTACATTGGAGGCTCTCGAGGGGAACTAAAGCTCCACTGTGCTGTCGTTTTCGCTAGTTTGCTGGTTTTGTCCATATCTTTCCTGTGAGCACTGTCCAGCATAATCTGGTGAAGGTGCTGGAGGTATTGCTTTAAAGGCCATACTACTACTACTACTACTAATAATAATAATTATTATTATTAGTAGTAGTAGTATGGCCTTTAAAGCAATACCTCCAGCACCACAATTATTATGGTGGAACATTAGATAATAGGACGGGTAAAACTGCAAGGGAACATACTCTGTAATACTGCGAGCATCTACCTATAAATAAGCACAAGCGCCCACATGCACACAGTATGCCTTCCTACCCAGACACCACTACACCACTAAGCGCAACCGCATGAGGGAGGACATGTCTGATGGGAGGAGACCTAATATATCACCTTAAGCGCCATGAAGAAGGTCAGTGTGTCCAGTCTGCTGTGTGTTTGTGTGTGTGAGAAGGAAGAGACAGAAAAAAAAGTGATATAGGCATTCTCAGACCATGAGCACACCAGCCACTGTCATCTACAGATAAGGCTGATGCAGGCCTCCTTTCACATAGCCAGACGGTTTTGCTGTGTATGTGCTTGTGTTGCAGCGTGAGAAGTGACTGAGGTTGACATGTTCTCATAGATAACGCTCAGTGTTTTTAAGATAACCTTTCATAAACCTTTAACATTAGTCACTGTTTCTCTCAGAGTCTCTGAATGCTTTTGTTTAATGTTCACTCTCATTTCTTTCATTCCCATAATCTCTCGTTTGTGTGGTGTCAACCAGAGCAGGACGGTTTCCATTGTCTTGGTTCACACAGTGCTTCCTCCTCATGTTCTTAGAGAGTTTCCCTTTTTAAGTCTTGGTTCCCACAGCAGTTCTTCTTCATGATTTGAGAGGATTTCTCCTCTTGAGTCGTGGTTGCCTTAGTAGTTCCTACTCATACTCTTAGGGAGTTTCTCTTTTGTCTTGGTTCCTTTGGTTCCTTTCCATACTTCATTTCATCTTCATTCTGTTATATTGAGTCTTGAATCTCACAGTAATTATTCGTCATGCTCTTTCAGGGATTCTCCTGCCGAGTTTTGGAAATGTTCTCTTGGTCTTGGTCTTGGTACTCTTTGTGATTCTTCCTCATGTTCTTAGAGGGTTCCTGCTTTTGAGTCCTGGTTTCCTTCTGTAGTTCTTCCTCATGCTTCTCCTTTTGAGTCTTGCTTCTCTCCATGGTTCTTCATCATGCTTTTAGAAAGCATCTCTTTTTGAGTATTGGTTCTCACACTAGTTCTTCCTACTAGCTTCTCTTTTTTTTTAGGCTTGGTTGTTTTCTGTAGGTCTTTGTTATGCTCTTAGAGAGTTTCTCTTGTTAAGCTTTGATTCTATTCAGTAGTTCTTTACCATTCTCTTTTTAAGGTTGATTTCAGTGTTTCTAACTCATGCTCTAAAGCATGAACGTTTTTTTTTTGTTGTCCTCAGCTTTCTCATTAGAAGCCAAGAACAGCGAAGCTCCTTTGTAATGTTCATAGTGAAAAGAAGTGATACATTTAAATGAATTGAATTGAACTGAAGTGGCTTTGAGCAAGAGCACACAACCCATGTTCAAGAAAATAACATTCAACCTAGGAATGTTCATCAATACTTGTCATGCCCTCTTTAGATCACAGAACTACTCTAATAGATGAACTGGAGCAGAAGTTGCTCTGATTTTTCAGCTTCCTTGGTGCTTTGACATAACCCAGCCATGACCATCATTCCACGGGTCACTTGATTAAGCGGAGCAGATTGATGATCTTCTGCCTGGCAACAAGCTCCTTGTCTGAACCTCACGCTCAGAAAAAAGGGAAAAGCATCAGTTGCTCCCCTCCGTCAACTGCAACGCAGGAGAACTTTGAGGAAAGTCCGCAGCTCCTTAACAAATCAGACAACAGAATGTTCTTCAGCTGGGGTCTGATTGCACAAAAGAGGAGGGTGATTTGGAGCGTCGCTTTTTTCCTCCTACAAGTGGATGCAGATGTTTACGGGAGACTTGGGGGTTTATTAGTCTATTGTATGATCTGATGGCAAAGTGGAGACCTAATCAATACAAACTCCCTCTCACTTTCTCTCTCTCTTGCTCTCTCTCTCTCTCTCTCTCTCTCTCTCTCTCTCTCTCTCTCTCTCTCTCCCTCCCAATAGCAAGATTCTGAGTATTAGCACCTGCTAGCACTGGGATAATTTTCTCTTGATTGTGATCAGACTCTGGCTGACTCCCTTTGCCTAAAATGCAGCCCTCCAATTAACAAAACTCCAACGCGTTTGTCTTTCCTCCATGTTCTGTCAATACCTGCAATCAATCGCTACACCACAGAATTCAGCAGGGTTTATTTTCCATTCCCTTCATGACAGCAAAAGAAGTTCTACAAAAACAGACAGTAATTTCACCCCCTCCCCCCTCCCCAACATGCAAATGTGCCCAGTTTACCATGCTGTACTTTTATACAGGCATTAGACTTTATTGTTTACTTAATCAAGCCACAATATGTCATTACTATTAAGTGAAGGAGATTGCTCAGTTATCACGCGATCAGCTTACCCGTAGCATGATGAGCTACACCCACAAGGCCCCCGTCCAAAAACTAGCGGTGGTTTGTTCCCTGCCAAAGCTGGCCAGAGTGTTCAGTCCGATGCCAAGACAAACAGTGCACTGCTGGCCAAAGCATTACATACATATTTCAGTCAAAGCTGTCGTCATACTACATTTGCACTGTATTCCATATTTTTGTAAATATTCCACATCTCTGTAAAATACATATGTTGCTAAACATAAAACAACCAAAATAGCTCTAAAGTGTGCTGCAAGCTTTAAGACAACCACTGTGGTGAACTTTAAAATGGACTGGAAAAATGTGAAAGGTTTAATGATTAATTAAGATATTTCATATTTCAGAGTTCTTTAAGTGATGCCATTCAAGGAACACGTTTGGTTCTGCAAAGAACCATCTTTGTGTTATAGAGATGTTTGACTGTGAGGAACCTCTTAAAGGTTCTTAACCAATTGAAGGGTTCTTCACGCTCACACGTCTCTATTACAAACAATGTACACTGGTTCTTCTATAGCAGGGGTGGGCAACTTCGGTCCTGGGGGGCCAGATTCCTGCACAGTTTAGTGCTTTTCCTGCTCAAGCACACCTGATTCAACTCACTTGTTAATTGGCAGGTTTAGTAGACTCCGGCCCCTTTGCCCACCCCTGTTATATGGCATTGCTCATAGACCCCCTTTGAAGCACCTTTTTTAAGAGTGTATAATCAACTCACAGTTAGAGTAAGACAGGCTACAGTACAGCCTCCACACAGTGGGGTTAGGTTTGGCACAGTGCTAGAACAAAGTTTCCTGCAGTAAACAAAGAGAGAAGACAATTTGTCCACACACAAAAGGAGAAAAAACATATTTATACATGTTTATTTATACATATATTTAAAAATTATATGTAAATATGATATATGCTATGTTTCAGATATATACATATTTCTATTTTATCGTGCTGTGTTATTTGTGTTTTAGTTATTTTTGTGATTATTGTGAAATGAAAGACATGCCATATTTGCCATGGAATCTGTTTACTAATATTTTTTATTTATTATTATTTATGATTATCATGCTTATTTTTGTTATTATTTATGATTACTAGTAATTTTTTAGCCACACAGGTTCAAACAACACACAGTAGGATTATACTGAATAAATGGGTCTGCATTTATTGCCACTGCTGCCACTAACCCCTCTATCACAATATAGCTTGCCTATGGGGTAAGTTGTGACATTTCCACTTCTGACAATTATGACTGTATAACTGTTCACAAATGATAGCTGGTCAAAACGTAGTTAGTGCAAAAGTTAGTGCTAATTGGTAGCAGAGATGTTTATGTTACATTGTTCAGAAATGATTCAATCTATTATATTTATCTTTACATTTATTTCAGTATTTAGTCTTTGACCTGCCTCTATGAACAGCATTGTGTCCTTATATCTCTGTGATGGGACTGCTGTATACAGGCTGAGACTGTGTGGTAATGTGTGACTCAGGCTGGATCCCTGTTTACTGCAGAAATTTACAAATGTGTAGCTTTGTAGTTAAATGCTGTCCTTCATGACCACAATCATTTATACATACACGGATACACACTCACACACTTTCATGCACAGTCAGAGGGTGCTGAGTGACTTTTTTTTTTGTTACTGAACACAATGTTGAATCTCACTGTTGAAGTTTGTTCTCTGTGTTTTATTTTCTGTGTAAACAGTAAAGTGCTGAAGTGCATGTTTGAACAAGTCCATAACTGTTATACTGAAAAGGATGCAGAATCATAAATACTTGTGATCTCAGCATAACACTTGTATAGAAGCCAGAGACATATTTGGTAACAAATGTGGACTGATGAAGTCCAAATAACTCTTAGGCCACAATAAGCAAAGCTACATTTGGAGAGAAAGGAACTACATTTGATGAAAAGAACACCTTGCCAACTGTGCAGCATGACAGAGTGTATCTATCACAATTTGGGGTTGCGTTGCTGCCAGTGGCATTGAAACTATTTCATAGGTGGAGGGAAAAATGGACTTTACAAAATAACAGCAAATGCTGGATGCAGGATTTATTGAATTTATAGAAACGGAATTTACTAATACTCACTTTAAAAATAATATATATATATATATATATATATATATATATATATATATATATATATATATATATACATATGTGTGTGTGTGTGTGTGTGTGTGTGTAATTTGGCCTAGGTTGCTGTATTGATGAAAGAGCTATGGCTGATCATAATATATTAGTAAAATATCTAAAACACACTCTGCCATATTTTTCCAGGGAACAGCAGCAGCTTGCTGCGCATACATGAAAGCAGCAGGTGGAAACTGGAAGCACACAGCTTGAAAGGGCTGCCGGTCATGCATTAGAAGAGCGGTCAGTTGGAATGGTCACTGGAGTAGCTCTCCGCGGTTTAATGGCGCTACCTGAACAGAGCAGTGTGTTTGACTGCAGGGTGAAATGACCAGACCTCCACTCTCCAGTCACCACATGCTTTCCCTGCCCACTCTAATTATAGGAGTCAGGGGATACTAAGAAAGACTTTACTGTATACATCAGGAGAGCTAAACAAAGGAAATTCCAGGATAACTGCACACAAATATTGGCTTTTTAACTATTCATTAGAAAGCAGCTACTTTCACAGAGAAAAGGCTCAACTGATATCTGATCATTAGAGCCAACGTAACAACAGTCTTCCAAAGAACTAACAGACTTTGGAATAATTTCACAATTCTCCATTAAGCTGCCATTTAGGCCTTGGAAACATTAGTTTTGATTATTTTCAGCACTGGTCTGAAAAAACAAAATATGTTAACCCATTTTTTCATCTTCATCAGACCATTGGGTTAGAGAGGTTATGCAATATCTCTAACTAGAGATCAGATATTTCTCCAGAGTTCAGTACAGAAGTTTTATGTAACCTGACAGTTGTGGAAAACATGGAAGATAGAAATATGACCCATTAAGATGCACTATGTGTGAAAGATGTAATGTGTATATCTCAAATTAAAATGTGCCATGGCATTCAATGTATATACATTTTTGTTTCTCTTAAATGCAGGTCTGGGGATGGGGTGGCTGGGGGGTTAAAAGGATATAGGACTGTTCATAATCTATATGCTTAAAATGAATAAAAAGGCTGTTCAATAAAATGTTAACCCATCTCATGAAAAAACTCTAATTAGTTTATTTGATAACATTGTCTTAAATACAAAATACAGTTAACTAGCATCTATGACAATGCATCATTAAGGACATTCTACTTCTATATCTCTATTTAAAACACATGTATGCATTCATTTTTAAATGAAAATCCTAAATTTTAGTTCGTAGTTGAAAGTTATTTTAAGTTAAAGTTATAAGAATATATGCAATATAAAAGATTTTGTAATTATCTATTAAATTAACTATAGTTATAGTGGGCTAGGACAGGCAAACATGTTGCTTTTTGCTGTAAATAGCTTTTTTAAACCCTTAAAACCTGATAATATCTGCATGGCATTTAGGGATTATACCTCAGTAATAGGTTAATTTACAGACAAGATATGCATATCATAACACTCACCCACTCTAACTGTGAAAGAGTCAAGTATTTGTGAACAAAGGTCTATGGAAACGTTATGTAAAATAAATGTTGGGTACCATAAGCTGTTCATCTGAAACATTCACAAATGGGTATCATGATTTATACTTCACTAATGTTCAAAATATGTATTACCTTTATTTTACCTATACACCGATCAGCCACAACATTAATACCATCTGCCTAATATTGAGTAGGTGCCCTTGTGCCGCCACAACAGATCTGAGCATTCGAGGCATTGACTTCACAAGACCTCTGAAGGTGTCCTGTGGTATCTGGCACCAAGACGTTAGCAGGAGATTTTTAAAATCCTGTTTAAGTTGTGAGGTGGGGCCTCCATGGATAGCATTAATGAGCAATAGATATCTATGACTCTGTCTTGGATATCTTACTGGTTAAGCACTTTTGGTAGATACTGACCACTACAGTACAGGGGCAGTGGTGGCTCAGCGGTTAGAGCGCTCAGCAAGCTGCCACTGTTGGGCCCTTGAGCCCTTTATCCTTTACCCTCTCTGCTCCCCGGGCGCTGGAGTTGGCTGCCCACCGCTCTGGGTGTGTGTACTCACTGCCCCTAGTTCACTAGTGTGTGTGAGTGTGTTCAACCCTTGTCAAACTGTCTCGGGTCCTTATACTTGACCATTTTACCTGCTTTTAACACCTTCAAGAACTGTCTGTTCATTTGTAGCCTAGCATATCCTATACCTCTCAGTGGTGATAATGTTATGGCTGATTAGTGTTTATTTGTAAATGTAATATCAGTGGGACTTGAATGGCACAGCAATCGTGGATTCACTCTTGTAAATAGAAGAGTAGCCTCATTGTGCCCACAGTCTCTTTTGTAGTACTATAGAAATACATGGGAAAAGGTCAGTAGTGTAACCCACCGATACGGCATGTATATGTAATTAATTATTAAATATGCAATTAAATATATCACAGCATAATTACATGTGAATAGTGTAGAAAAAATGTGCTTCTAAGAGTTAATGACACATGCAGTTCTAAATCAAATAATTGCTCAGTAGAAATACACATTCTTTTTATGTGGCATTTCTGTTTTTCCTCTGTGTAGTCAATCCCCATGGGAATTTGAAGTTTTATAGACTCTCCCTGCCCAGTGTGCCGTCTCAGCCTGGCTTCTATTACTGTCTCAGGAGACTAGCTGAACTGGAGAACGCTCGGAAACCAGCCAGTCTTTATTGTGGTTGAGACTGAGCTTTCCTGCCATCCGTGCATACGCATACCACTACATAATCTCACTCTTTCACTCTCTATCTGCCATGCCAAGGTTCTTGATAGAAAACACAGTCTCCAGTGTGACACCATAAAGTGTTCAGATCCTCCGTACTCCAGACCCTTCATGAGAATTTGCTAGCACTGATCCATTCTTCTCAAACAACTCTGTTGTGTACCGCAGTCCAATTACTCATGCTTTCCGTATCTGTCCTGTGCTGAAACCGATCAGTGATCTTTAGGCTCTGTGTCTGCCTGTGATCCTCAGCGCTTCTATCAATTTGTTTGTTTGGCTTCAATCCTCCCTCCAGCTTAGCTTCAAATTATTGGCCGAGCCTTGCTGCAAATCCAGCGTTGCACATTCCAATTTCGCATCCTCACCAACGGACATGCTTCACTCTACGGTTCTGTACGGCTGAGGAAGAAGAACGTCTTGGCATCTACATTTCAGCTGTATTGATTAGAGGATTACCAGCTCACAGAAAGTGAGATGGGATTTAGCAGGACTTCCACTCTCTTACTGCAGGCCTTACTGGCTTTCCCTGGGTAAACTCCTTTCTGCAGCGCTGATTCACATGGATAATTGTTCAAGGAAGCCGTGGAAGCGCATCAAGAACTAAACAAACACAAATGTTTGACTCCTAAATCTGGAGAGCTCTGGATTTTATTTTCCTCCTCCTTTGAAGATCGCTGGGACTGTGCTCCAATCCAGGCCGGGCCATACAGATTCTGGCATTGCTTTAGTCGTTCCCCTGGTGATCACGAAGCTCCAGAGAGAGTCTGGGAGAGCGGAGATGTGACATGCAGATCATTTTCTCATCATGTCTGGTCAATGGTGCAGCTCAGAGCAGTAGGCCATTACCACAGGCCTCAGCTTTCTCCTGGCTGTGGAGCAAACACGCACTGTGAGGTTTCAAATGCCTGTCACCAGTCTAAAGAGGGAAAAAGAGAAGGATAGGGATAAAGAGATGAAGAAATGCGGAGAAACGCTTTTCTTAAACTATTTCCACAAGAGCAGGATTCGAATTCGTTCAATGCTTAACATGGATTTAGTGAACTGGCTAAGCTATTGACATGCAAAAGACAATGTGAAAAATGGAAAATGGCATTGGATCACTAGCAGGCATCTGTTTTCAGTATCCCACTTGTAGGACACAGAGTGGTGCAGCATGTTCGAAGAACACAAGCAAGGCCAGTTGAGATCATTGCAATATAATCGATATTGTGATGGAAGGGCGATGAGTCTGTAAGTGTGGACAGTGTAGCTATTACATCAATACAGAACAGAAAGTGGAGTGTGCCCACAAAATATCTGGACACCATCAACCTTGACACCTAGATTGATTATTCTGAACTACAACTGGCTCTGGGCTAAGTGGACTGGGGATAACTAGCCTAGTGGTGATGGGCCTAGCAATGAACAAATCAGTAGTGAAAGACTCAGAGGTGATTCTGTCCATTGGTGATAATCCAATGGTGATTAACCTGGGGATTAGTGATGAGCCCAGTTATGACCAACCCAGTGGTCATTCCATGACAGTGAGCTCAGTTGTAACACACTGGTGACTGGTTCAGTGGTGAGTGGCTTAACAGTGACCAGCCCAAGAGTCGCGAGTCTTATGATGATTCCATGGAAGTGGATTCAGTGGTGACCAGCCCAACAGTGAATGGTCTGGTGGTGACTGTTTGGCAATAGGTTCAGTGGAGACAAGCCCAATGGTAACTGGCCCAGTGGCGATCAGTCCAATGGTGACAGACTCAAAGGTGACAGGCCCAATGTTGATGAACCCAGATATGATAGGCCTAATCGTGATAGTTCCTAAAGTGATGAGCTCAGTGGTGAATGGCCCAGTGTTTACTGTCCTAACCAGATGATGACTGGCACAATGGTAACTCACCCAGAAGTGACTGGCTAATTAGTGGTGGTCCCAAACATATCTTTCCCAGATATATTAGTCCTAGTAGTAACAGGCCCAATAGTGACCGGTCCAGTGGTGGCTTACCAAAGTGCTATGATCACAGCATTTACCCTTCATCAGCCTTGATTCTGCAGTTCACCTGTAGGCTTTAATATGTGAGAGGGTCGGATCCAAACACCTTGCTACCATAGTGCCTCTTTCTGTCTCTGTTTCACACATACACACAGATGTGCCATCTACTGTGACCTTTACCAGGGCTCAAATTTCATCACCTTAAATGCAGACACCCCACACCCATCCAATCAGCCCTGGTCTTATCTCATTCTTTTAGGAGGGCTTATCCTCTCCCTCTCTCTCCTGATGCCAATCTCCTCCACACCACCTCTGCCTGTGTTTGTCTGTCCCTGGCCTCTCTGCCTAATCCCTCTTTCTGATAAACCTGGATGTTTTATTCACACCCATACCCACATACACACACACACAGCGCTGGGAATAGCACTTGATGTGTGGATGCATTGTTTCACAGGAGTGATTTCTCAATGCAGGGACCTATTTCCCCAGACCTGAAGTTGATTCGCGCCTTGAATGTGGTCAGGGGCGTCTTATTTCAACCCTGCATAAATGTAATCTCAGGCAGAATGAATGAGGTGTATTCACCTCAGCGCTGTCTGAGTAGCAGCACGACAGCGTGACAGAGCTCTGACACGAGGCTGGCATGTTTGTATGCATTAGGTGCACCGTGATTGGCTGTAGGCCATGGGATTTGACCAATAAATGAAGGAAAGCGCTGAAATGGAGAATCTCATTTGGCCCAACTTCGGTTTCCCATAATTCAACAGTAGCCGCAGGGACTCGAGCAACTCCTGAGAGCGGCTGTTGGGTGCTGGCTGCTCCTTTCTTTCTTTCTATACCCCTCCTCTCTCTCACTTTACCCACTCATTCCATTTCTTTCTCTCTTCTGGTGAATCTATTGCTCTCTCGCTCTCTCATCCACTTGGTGTGTGTATGTGTGTGTTGTGGCATGTCAGAGTGAGTTAGCTGTTAGCTGGGGGAGACTTGCAGAACGACAGCAGAGTCAGCTGGAGCAGATGGTGAGTGGTGTTGGCTAAAGGCGCCAGAGAGACAGGGCTCTATCTTACGACAGGGCTCCCCTCTCTCTCTCTCTCTCTCTCTCTCTCTCTCTCTCTCTCTCTCTCTCTCTCTCACACACACACACACACACACACACACACACACAGCATTGCTCAGCTATGCTACATGCGCATCCAGCCCTTTGAGTGATGGCTCCCTGTGCGGGCCTCTAAACGACTGCTCCCATTACCATTAGAAAATATGGAACATGAAGACTAATCTTGTGTGGAGAGACGCCCGTGCCATTAATCAGAGAGGTCTTCCCCCTCCGCAGCCCCTCTGGAGCTGTTTGACATGGGCAGGGGAAGACAGCACAGCGCTCAGCTCCAATAAAACCTTGGCTACAGCCTGAGAGAGCCACTCCACAGTGACCTACACCAGCATCCAAGACGTCAGGCATAAGAAGGATTTTACACCGTGGAGCATTCACACAGGGACACATCACACTTGTTTAGCACATAATCAGTTTGCTCTATTAAAGCTATCTGCAACTACAAAGCCAAAGCAGGTTTAACTGTTGAATGTGGCCTATGTAGCAGCTCCAGCTACTTTTACAGCTTAGCCACGCCACACACTAACTCTATCTTGACCTAATATTATTTTTTATTCTTACTTTCTTAAGCCACAGTATGCACAGTGGCATGCTGTATATATACAGTTTGGGCACCCCTGATCAAAGTTCATGTTACTGTGACTAAGTAAGCAACGACATGATTTTCAAAGTGCATGAATATGGCATATTTCTTCAATATCTCTCAGAAAGCCTCTAGTTCTGTGAGATTTCTGGGCTGTCTTGCACACACTGCTCTTCTGAAGTCTATCACAGACTTCCGATGATGTTTAGGTAAGGGTCCATGACAAAACCTTGAGCTTTCACCTCTTGAGGTAGTCCATTGTGGATTTTGAGGTGCATTTGGGATCATTATCCTGCTGTAGAAGAAGAATAATGGGAATGGTGTGATGTTTGCTTTCATAATTTTAACCCAATTACTTCATTTGAAACCATTATTCGTGTGCCACAGGCTGCAATACAAGCCAGGGTGATTGAACCACCACCATGCTTAACTGTTGGAGAGGTGTTCTTTTCTGGAACCCTTTAATCTCCAATCATATGTTTTCATTCTCATTGCTTCTAAAAAGTTCTGTTTTAACCTTATCAGTCCACAATATGTCTTTAGAAAATACATCAATACAGGACTTCTTTAGGATTTCTTTTCATATTTGTGCAGGTGTCGCCTCACAGAAGAGCAGTGCTTCAGCACTCCAGAGTCTGCTAAATCTTACTGCTTTTTGCTTCCTGCTGTTTTTTGCAGTCAAACTGGGAGTTAGATTTAGCGTACTAGCAATGCGACAAGCAGTTTTCTCTGAAAGGTTTCATGTCTTTCAGACCTCCACTTGACCTCCAGTGTTCCTGTTAACTTACATTATAAACTGAGGAATAGGAAGACTTTGTCACAGACACGTGAAAAAGGTATAGGTGATACTTATAGGACATTCGATTGGGAGGAAGGGGCTTCAGGCATGTTCCTCCTTTCAAACCTTAGTAATTTCATAGCACCACTTGCAGCATTTCTGAATTCAGACTTTGAGCCTAATGTGAGTACTTGCACATCCTTTTGTGTTGCAGAAGCCTGTTAGTGTGTTCAGATGATTCTTCTGCTACACTCTGAAAAATAAAGGTGCTACAAAAGATTCTTTGAACGATGCCATAGAAGAACCACTCTTGGCTCCATAAACAACCATTTTTGTCATAGATAGGTGACCTTTATATTGACAAAGAATCTTTACATCATGAGAAAGTTTTTTGGGTCATTGTTTTTTTTTTTTTTTTTATGGAACCAAAAGTGGTTCTTCTATGGTCTCACTCAAAGAACCATTTGTAGCATCTTTTTAGTGTATTGTTGGATATACTTGGAAAATTGCCAACTTGCCAAATTGTAACTACCAATTGTTTGCAGTTTAGCAGTCATTAACAGCTGTTCATCTGCTAGGATAAATTAATGGCATCACTCAATTAAAAAAAGTTGATTGCTTTCTTATAAGCATGTCTATTCATGTCTTCAAGGCCTAACCCATAGTCCTAACCAGTGACATAAAAAAATAATAATAATTTTTTAGACTTGCGTTAAACTGTGACAACAGTTGGGACGATTTGGAAAGATCACAATTTCAGCACTACTCGTGGCCTTTCCCAGTTTAGCTGGTGAGTGCTGTGCTTGTTTGTTAGTCTGGTTATGAAAAGCCCTTGGATTGTGGGTATTTTCTATTATATTGATTGTTCAATTTTCAAGACAGTGGGAGCTGGCATCAACAGAAAACAAGACCTTTAGACCAACAGCTTCTTATTCATGTTTTTACAGAAGTCTAGTCTCTCACAATGCATTTGTTTGTATCACACAGTGCCTTGCAGGACACACTTTTTACTGTACAGACATGTTAGGCACATAAGCACATTATTTTCATTTGTTGACAATAAAGATTTACCACCATTAAGCACTAATCTACCAAACCAGGTGTTGGATGATCACTATAAATAATACTAGACTCCCATGAGGAAAGCTTTGGAGATGTTTTAATGTGTATGGATATTATTAGTACTTAATCTAATATTAAAATAATTCTAACATTAACATTAACATTAACACTAACTGTCCAGATAATGATCTTAGTCTAATTATTACAGATCTTAAGTTTTTACACTACAGTACTGTATGTAATATCAGTACCAAAGTATCTGTAGTCCAATGATTTACATCGCCTGCAAGTTAAACGTGGCGTAGTGCCATATCACATCAGTTAGTGCCACAAAAGGTCATCCCTCCTGGGCTAGAACAGTAGGGCAGTAGGCCTAGTGCTTTCTCTCCCTCTGAGTCTTGGAGTTATTTTGCAGAAGCTGCAGGAGCTGCAGTAGATGCAGGAGCTGCAGGAGCTCAAGGCCGAGGCTGTCAGCCTCTTTCCGGTTCTTTCGGAGGCCTGATGCACGATGGCACTCCACAGACTCAGTCACAGTGGCCCATGCTGGAGTGCAACAACTCTCCCCACGTGGCTTTGAAGCTCGCCGCGACAGCCCACAGCTGCAGAGAATACTGAAGGGCAGAGATGACATTTACTGCAGCATCAAGGCCGGAAGAGACACGTTTATTCACACTCAGGGGTGCCGGCGCTTCGTGGATCACTGGATAACTGTCTGCTTTCATCGGAGGCCCCTGTATACGCTTTGTGGCAAGATGATTAAATTATAGTCTTGGGTTTTCTCTCACTCCATTGTTGTTTGCAGTGATGCAGCAAGCAAAGGGTCCCACTGGGATAACAATGTACCGTTGCTAGTGTGCTTACTGCTCTGGTTGCCGTTGTACTTACAGTAATTCACCTGCAGCTCTACTGTCAATGAGGTGCCTGTGTTAATTGGTAGCCATCAAGCTGATTGAGAGGTAATTTTGGCTGAGAGTGACAAGGTCGACTGAGGGAGTTGGCAGGTAGTGGCTGAAAATTTGAGAGAGAGAGAGAGAGAGAGAGAGAGAGAGAGAGAGAGAGAGAGAGAGAGAGAGAGAGAGAGAGAGAGACCCCAGACTCCAGATGAAACGCTGGCCTGGTTTCAAAGTTTTCACACCGAGCAGCTTGCAAAAACACCTGGGAGATAATGCTATGGGGGGGATTAGCTACCATTTCATTTATTTTCGGTTTCTCTCTCCACCTCTCTCTTCTTTGCTCTCTCTCTCTCTCTCTCTCTCTCTCTTTTCATGTGCCGAGCTAGCGACAGACTGCCACCGTAGCATTCCCCCTGGCACCGGGGGCCGACTTTCCGATACCATTCAGCGCTTAGCCCCTGGATTTGTTTATTTAATCCAATATTTATGCACCATGTATTAGAGCAAATGCAAAACAGCTTGCCACTGTACCATGGTGACAGAGAGAGAGAGAGAGAGAGAGAGAGAGAGAGAGAGAGACAGACAGAGAGAGATAGAGACAGACAGAGAGAGAGAGAGAGAGAGAGAAAAGAGAGAGAGAGAGAGAGAGAGAGACAGACAGACAGACAGAGAGAGAGAGAGAGAGAGATAAAAACACATACATACACAATTGGAGCATTTGAAAGCAGGGAAATACAGTAGTGCAGAATTTAGAGGGAGGGCTTTGCATCAAACAGGAGCAAAGATAACCTTAGTCGACCTTCAGGGGGATAAGCTGTGAAGGCAAGGAAAATATACACTCCCCAAAATCCAAGTGTTTATTAAAAGACTTCCTAACAACAAAAGAGAAGAACAGAGTGTATATTATTTCGTCTGCATGTTGTACACGTATCCATTGCTGTCTGTGATGTAGTAGCAGCATGGAAGATTGTAAGAATTGCCCTGTAACCTCCTTCCCTCTCCCTCTCGACCCTTCCCTTTCAAAAGCAATGGACAAACGATCACAGGGAAAACCAAAGGAGCGCACACTGGAAACGTAGCTATATTCAGTTCAAGGGTTCATACAGTAACGTAAAGCATCCGCAGATGGAATCAGTTGATGGAGGGTATATTTTTGTCCTCTTCTCTGATGTGATTCCACATATGAATTAACCTCATTCCATTCTTAATCAATTCAAAGTGGCTTTAAGATCAGATTGGACTTTGGAGTCCTCATGCGCCCCATTTCCATGTAAACCTGACCCTCTCCCTCTCTGATATCCGGCTCTCTGATCCTGAGAAAGTTTCCTGCTGTAGCTGAGCTCACTGGCTAATAAGAAGCAGCAGTAAGAAACCCTTCGGTGCTTTGCACTGAAGCTATGAGGCCAATGTAGTCGCATGCTTAGGTCATCACAAAAACCACACGTCCATCAAACTCCTTTATCACTAGTATCACTATGTCATGAGCAAGTCTTTTTGAGATTATCTAAGCATGCGGTTTAGTGGCTATAGGCTTCCACTACTCTAGACTTGAAGGTCCAGCCTAGGTTGATATGGTGAAATTGTGAATGTTTGAGTTTTCTTCAAATGATAGATGTGTCCCTCAAGCCCCCCCTTCTCGCCAGGCTTGGAGAATGGCCCCTGTAAGGCTGGTGAGATGTTTTGGTGAGGTTGTCTGTGCTTATGTGAGGGAGCCTAATGTGACAGGGCCTGAGTAAGGGGAAAGGGCACAAGTGAAGCAGCCTGTGTAAGGATGAATGACATGAGGGGACCTATTTGAAAGGGCCTGAGTAAGGCTGCCTACATATATGTGGGAGTATGCCTGTGTGAAGATTCTTGTCTGAAGAAGCGTGTGAGATGGGGCCTGTGTGTGGGAGTGTGTGGCAGGCTGCCTGTGTGAGGGGCCTGTGTGAAGGTGCTTGTGGCTCCGTAGTGTCCAGCTGAAAGGAGTGGGTGCCCATCTGTTTTTCTCTGACTGTGTGATGAGAGGGAGCTCCACTCACAGACCTCCTGGGGAGAGCTGTCTGCAGGATGAAGGACCCCTGCTACCGCCATCATCGGACCATCAGGGAGCAGGCCGCCGTGTACCGCGTGCCATTTGGAGATGGCACACGCGGGTGTGTGGGGATGGCACAATCTGACTGTGAGCTGGCAGGCCTCAGACATGGCCTTACAAGCTGTCATCTCAGTCACTTGGCTTGGATTTTAGTCATGTCTTACTAGTTGAGCGTAGAAATATTCATTTACATGCGCTTCTGTTTAGTCCCAATCAGCTTGAAGGGATTTGTCGCGTAAAGAACTCTGGATGCTTTGAGAAAAGAAAACAAGGGTATGTCTTCAGTGCCTTTAGTTAGGAAACACAATCGTATTGAACCATATTCTCCTGCAGTTGTTTCCCAGCTGGTCACCAACATTGACTGACGTTATCCGGTTCAATCCCACCCAGCACCAGATGTCATGTGGATGTTGTTTTTGGAGCTAAATCTGGTTGGCCTGTCATAGACAGTCAGCCCAAAAGGAGACGTTAAAAATTGGGATGTGTTTAGTCTGTCTGATTTGGTCCACATTTAGCCCAAAGTGGACGTCTTTTTCAGACTATGCGTAGCCCTAAAAAGCCCTGGAAATAACGTGTAAAAACCCAAACTAGTCTTCCTAATCGCTGTTGTTTAAAAACTTCGCAGAAAAATCGCCTTTGACGACTGCTCTCGCAGCAGTGGAGGACCGCCGCCCAGTCCAGAATGTTTAATTTAGACATAGAGGGACGTCTTTTTCTAGATGTCTTTTCAACAACCTGAAAAAGACAACTTTTCACATTTCACCTTTCACTACAATCAAATATCAACACTGTCAAGATGCAATGCAAAGTCGTCTTTTCAACCAAAAATCAGTTTCAATACAACCTCTTATGCCAATATAAGATATAACATAAGATTTTAAGTCACATTCTTAAGTAACCAAAATTTAACATATGTAGCTTGAGGTCAACCCAGTGTTGGTTTTTGACAAATGTACGACCTTGATATCCAGCTAAAAGTCATTATCTGTATACTGTTGGGTTTTTTTCCTTTTTCAACTAAATTCAACATCTGTCTGATGTCCGAGTCCAGGGTCTTTCTGATGTCAAACTGATTGCTGATGTCTGCTATACAGCGCTGGGTTAAGTCACACTGACCCCATACACCGGATGCTGACTCCAGACCTTAAGTGCAAAAATCAGGAAAGACACAGTGTATCCAACAAGAACGAAAACACAACTAATCACAACTTTAGTAGGAGACAGATCAACCAGCATCAAAACAAACCAACAATCCTAACCTTAACCTCAAATCAAAAGTCCACTTCCATCCTTTGGCCAGAATGGCCACCATATGGCCTGTGGACAGAGGCTTGCACCATGTTATGGTTTGGTTGAATGGTTAGTAACTATACATCTACATGTTTATATTGTAACTTGGTGAACAAAAATGTACCTTTTTCACAACAGTGTAGGTGCAAGCTGATTTTCCTTTTATTCATATTTCCTGTCTGTCTTGTGTGTGGAAGAAGAATTATTGTCTTCATCCACCTGAGAAAAGATCTATTCTTTCATGAAGAGCCCACAGTATTATTCGCAGTCATCTGCTGACAGTGACAGCTACCCACAGTGGTGGGCGTGTGAAGGCTCAAATAATGTGTTTCTCTCTCTCTCTCTCTCTCTCTCTCTCTCTCTTTCTCTTATGAAGTTTTTTCTGTCCTGTTTTTTTTCATCTCCACACTCTCCAAGGGCATAGGCCTACCTTCATGCTTTTTCCCTATTGCCCTCTACCTATCCATCCACAAGGCCACCTCCCAACACCATGTTCTCTGGGTTTTTGCTCTCACAAACACTGGCGGATACTTTACCCTGAGCAGCTCAAATTTCATGGGATTTCGAAATTGATGTGATTGTACAAGGTCCATATTGGTTATACAGATTTTTTTTTTCGAAGGAGGATGTGACAGTGTTTAATGTTCATAGAGCATTATTTTCATGGACTAAACTCTCATTATTCAGTAATGCCAAGGGAAATACACTTTTCCACTACATGGCTCCTTTAAAGCACTCTATAATGACAGCACTGCAGAGTTTGTTTCTGTGGCAAGATTGAGTTGGCCATTGGCTGACTCTGGATTATAAACTTCTAATTTCTACTGCTCATGTGCTAAACGCTATACCATCCTGCCCCATAATCACTGAGTGAAGGCAATTATATTAAAATGTAATGGGAATATTAATTAGAATTCCTGATTACTGAGACTTATTGTAGTTTGTTAATGGGTTTGGTGACAAAGACAGACAGACTTTCTTTACAGAAGCATCCGTTAAAAGTTTGGCAATACTTTTTGAGTGATCCTTTGTGAATCTATAAATAAGCTCTCATAGTATCAGTAACACATCAACAGCATATCAGTAGTGACAGGCCCTGTCACAAAGTATCAGTAGTGAGGCATCTGAGTACACTGAGCTAAATATCTTCAAGATGCTCTGTTTATGCATTACTGACACTCAGTAGATCTACTGTTGATATGTCACATCAAGTAGATTTAATATATTACTTCCATTAAGCATAACCTAACCCTAACCCTGGCTCTAACCCTAACCTCAACCCAAAACCTAATTATAACTCTTATACTGGCCCTAATCCTAACCTTAACCTCAACCAAAAACCTAACCCTAACCCTGGCTCTAATCCTAACCTCAACCCAAAACCTAATTCTAACTCTTATACTGGCCCTAATCCTAACCTTAACCTCAACCCAAAACCTAACCCTAACCCTGGCTATAATCCTAACCTCAACTCAAAACCTAATCCTAACCTAATCTCATACTCATCCTAACCTTAACCTCAAATCAAAACCTTATTCATGCTGCCCTAATCCTAACCTTAACCTCAAATGAAAGCCCAACCATAACCCTCATGCTGCCCTAATCCTAACCTTAACCTCAAATGAAAGCCCAACCATAACCCTCATGCTGCCCTAATCCTAACCTTAACCTCAAATCAAAGCCCAACCATAACCATCATGCTGCCCTAATCCTAACCTTAACCTCAAATGAAAGCCCAACCATAACCCTCATGCTGCCCTAATCCTAACCTTAACCTCAAATCAAAGCCCAACCATAACCATCATGCTGCCCTAATCCTAACCTTAACCTCAAATCAAAGCCCAACCATAACCATCATGCTGCCCTAATCCTAACCTTAACCTCAAATCAAAGCCCAATCCTAACCCTCATGCTGCCCTAATCCTAACCTCAACCTCAAATCAAAGCCCAATCCTAACCCTCATGCTGCCCTAATCCTAACCTTAACCTCAAATCAAAGCCCAACCATAACCCTCATGCTGCCCTAATCCTAACCTCAACCTCAAATCAAAGCCCAATCTTAATCCTAAAGCTGTATTAGAGCTGTTAGATGATCACTGATTTTCCAGGGGAACGTCTACAGAGCTGAACTCCGTTTCTCCAAATAGTGAAGTGAAGAACAGCTGAATTCAGTAGAAGTCTTCAGTAAAAGTCTTTTTGATGATCTACTGAATGTTCAGATGCCGCTACATAACTCATAATGTGTTGAGATTTGTTCAGATTGTTAATTTCATCTAAAAAGTGCCAATCCAAATAAAGTGTCCATATGGAAACCAAAAGTCAGGTTTTCTATGTCATTTCTGCAAAGTTGTAATAATACTGGGGGAAGCAGAGATGGTGTATAACAGTGAACTGCACATATATGTAGTTTATTTATAACCTAAATATGATGGATACATCAGTCTAGGCCTGCCCATCTTTTCAATGCTGTCCTCTTCCTTTGCTGGAGGGACATGGTTTGGAATCATCTGGAATCCAGCAGTGTGCGTTTCTGTGCACTTTTGCCCCCCTCTAGCACTCATTACCTGTCTTCATTCTCCACTTAGGAATTCAACTGCTATCCTCTCCTGTTCAGCCTCTTTCTACCGCCTGCACATCCTCACAAGGTAATTAAAGCTCTATCTGCTTTGCTTTTCTGATGATTTTTCTCCTTTCTCATTAATGTGCTTGTTTATTTATTCACTTGTTTATCAATCATTTAACAATTTGTTTGTTCGCCTCATTACTGATTCATACAATATCCAACTTTTTGTCAGGGACAGATAGTTGGAGGCAAACATTCAAATTCGCTCTAATTGCCCCTGCATAAAAGATTAGGGCGCTGACGTGCTTTCAGGTGAGAGAACAGGCAAACTGCTCGCGACAGACTGTATCTTTTGAAGAGCAAAAGGTTGAACGGTTTCAGTGACACATTGCAGTTTAATTATTAAAATGAAACATTTGATGCTCTCGTCTGGTTATAATTTATTTAACATCCCTAGTGTTTCGAGCGGCATCAACAGCCAACTGTTGGATTTGTTTGCCTTGTTCAGCCGAGTTAATGCTGGAAGTACGCTGCATTCTCAAACCACCTGGCACGGATTCCACCAAACCTTACCATATGACCGTCTCCCTCTAGCTGCTGTTGATCACTGATATGGTAAACTGAGGCTTAAGTAGGCCAGATGATACACTTTACAGAGCCACCTAAAATGTTGTGTGCAGCAGCCCAATCTTTACATTGCATTAATGTCCACTTGAGATGGCACAGCCATTAGGATCTTCACACACCGCCATCTATCTACTATCTACTAAGCTTGCAGCTGTTCAGACTGCCTCTTTACACTGAGGTGATGAGGAGAAGGAGTGTTGTTACTACAGGCCTATAGTTAAAGTTATTAATGCAGAAACACAGGCTGCTTTTTGAGCATTATTGTAACTCATTACATTTGTGAGGGATTTAGCCAATCACATCAGAGGTACCAAGTACTAGGTACCAAAATGGGGTTGCCACCAATGTTTCTCAAAATGTGTACACAAAAAACAAGAGCAAATGTGTTTTGCAAGTGATGGAGATGGTCCTAAAAAATTAAATGCTGACATACATTGAATATGGCCTCCCTTTGCTCTCAAAACAGCCAATTTCTTCTGGGCATGGATTCTACAGCATGTTGGAAACACTCCTTAGAGATTCTGGTGTGTTGACACGATTGCATCATGCAAGTACTGTAGATTTATCAGGAGCACCTTCAAGCTGTAAATTTCCTGTTGTACCACATCCCTAAGGTTTTCTGTTGGATTCTAGTCCCTGGTGACTGGGAAAGCCACTTACTGTCATGTTCAGTAAACCAGTTTAAGACACTTTTGCTTTCTGACATGATGCATTATAAAGCTGGATGTAACTTTATGAAGATCATAAGGAGATACACATAGTCAGAAACAATACTCAAATAGGCTGTGGCATTCAAGCGATGACAGATTGGTAATATTGAGTCCAAAATGTGTCCAGAAAACATTTCTCACACCATCAAACCCTGCCTTTATGTTACATTTCTATGCACCTTATTATCAATACCTACCTGTTAAATATCTATGCACTTTACACTGAATAGCTCTACTCAAAATTGAGTCGTATTTATTGTATTTATTGTACTGTCGTGCACGTTCCACTTTTTGCAGTCTGTCCTGTACTGTATTGTTTTTGTTCTTGTTTTGTTCCATGTGGCACCCTTGTTCTGAAAAAAAATTAATTTCATTTCACTGTGTACAGTTGTTCACTTGTACAGAGCTGAAATTATAATATATGCCTCTGGACTTGACTTGACCTACTTGACTTGACTTGACTTGACTAAAGCAAAGGACATCTTATGGAGATCACCTGTAGATGTTTGTAGGTATTGCCCTAATGAAGGAAAACTAGGCTGATACTGGTATTTATTTACATTATCATTAATATAGAATCATAAATTCAAGTGTATGTGGAGGTAAAGGAGAGCAGGACATTACCTAACACGTTTTGTTTTTGTGCTAAACAGTATTAAAGGTATTTAAGCAGGATTGGCCATTTTAAACATGCACATCTTTGCTATAACATTTGAGTAAGAGAATGTAGACTTTGGAGTCTTGCCCATGGACTCCTATTGGCATAGTGTGGTGTACTTGTCCAGCCAGGGAATCAAACCCTAATCTACCCCTGGGTGGGCAGTGTTTATTACCAGAATCCATTTATATGTTCTTTGAGCCAAATGAGCTTTTTAAACCTATTAGCTACATAAAGACATCTGCATACAAATACAAAGGTTTTGAACAGAGGCTGTCATGGGGCAGCCATGGCCTGAAGGTTAAGAGGCTTTGTGGCCAGAAAGGTCAGCAGTTCAATCCCCTGAACTGTCAGGACATGCCTGAAGTGCCCTTGGAGATTGAGCCTACCTAACCCTCAACTGCTCCATGGGTGCCTTGGCTAGGGCTGCCTACTGCTCTAGGTATATGTGCTCACTGTCTTCCTATTGTGTGTATGCTCACTAGTGTGTGTATGTGTGTGTTCACTGCATAAATGGGTTAAAGGCAGAAGTCACATTTGATTCTTCTTCTTTTTCTTAAAACACTGGCATATTTAAGCAATAATGGGAGAAAGTGCTGTAATGTGAGATACTAGCACTGGCGTATTGCAGTTGTGGGCACGAGGCCATAGTCCAGGTGCTGAGTTTCAGTACACTAGTGCTAATATCTCAGGTTGCAGCACAATTCTCGAGAATATCATTGTGATTATACCACAGTTTTATTAAACCCTTCACTGATTTTCATATAAAGTGGACAGAAAAACGATGTTTATTTATCGACATTCCTCCAGGTACAATAGTGCCATTCTATTCTCTTCAGTCAAAGAAATCAAACCAATCATAATTTTCCAATCATCAGGGTTACAAGCAACGACTAACACAATAGATGCCGTAACATATTATTATATAATATTATATAATATTGTATAATATTATACAATATTATTCCCATGGCTACACACACTGCTACTCATTGCTACACACTGCTACTCACACTGCCAAAGTTGGTAAATATTAGGAAATTATTTTTAAATGAAGCTGAACTTCATTTCGTATCCTCCCGATCTGTCTTCCAATTATCTGTTCTACCTTAAACTAGCGCAGCAGATTATGCTCCCTCTGATTGGCTGATCTACTTACATGCCTCACTTACCAACTTAGCAACACTTCTGATGAGTATGGCTCAGTTTCAAACCCACAATGTCTGTTTAGTGCGGTTTGGGACGCCGTGCGGATAACAGCGTGAAATCTCCAGTATTTAGCTTTCGTTTAGTTTCAGTTTTCTTTGGAAGGTTGTTAACAGCTTCATCTTCCATATTTTAACCACGACAAATGTTTTCAAAGCAAATAGATTTGATTAAATCATTATAATGTTATCAGTATTTTTTTGAATAACCATAACGTTGCTGCTTTGTAACGGCTGATGTGTTGTCTTGTAAGTGCTGCCAATGTTGCTAGATTGCGTGTGTATGTGGCGGAGTAATACATGAAGAGCTTTGGTGTGCCATTATCAAGCAATACTGGTGCTCCTTGAATGTCTCTCATCACATTGTGTGGTAGGAACTCCCTGTGGTATAAATATTAGAAAACAAAGTAGACCATCAGCACCATAAACCTGAAATGTAGTTGATTTTGATCTGAAGTAAATTTCTGATGAATCTTCTAATAATTACTTTTATAAATGTATATGAAGACACATGGAGGAGCTGTTTACTGTTTGTATGGTCACTGTCATGCAAAAACTTTGTATCTCCATTGTTTTTGCCTTTTTTGACTTTTTGACATAAAGCGAATCTGGCAGTTGCTCCTTAGACTGTATTACAACTTCATAATAAATGGACCAAAAGAATAGAAATGCTTCAAAAGTACTTAGAATGAGATGTTTTTACACTGACTACCATTTAAAGTTGTTTTGTTTTGTTTTGTTTTTCTTTTTTAGATAAATGTATCTATTTTTTTCCCTTTTTGTCCCAATTTGGTACTGCCAATAAACTCACCCGTATGCAACTCCCGCCAACACTAACAATAGCAATGCTCCTGACATTAGGAGGATAAGGACTTAACACACGTCTCCTCCAATACATGCAAATGTGCTGATGTGGCATCAGTAGGCAGCCAAAACATACTGTGGAAAGCGGTGGGTGCACAGCTCCACCACACCAGCTAACAGACCCTGTGCCAGCCAGCATCGCTTAAGAGCGATGATGGGAGAGAGAGCCATCTACCCTCCTGGAGAGCACGGCTAATTGTGTTCTCTCGGACTCAGACCATTGATGGCAAAGTGGGATGGCTTGGGATTCAATCTCAAGACCCCCTCAAGACCGTGGATCCGACTTACATTAAAAGTTAAGAAGGGTTTTTCCTTCTCCTGTAAAGTTGCCATTTTTGAGATACAAGGTTTTTGCGTGACAGTGACAACTTGACAGCTGACAAAGATGGTGTGAATTCTGTGACTTAAACACACATCCCAGTGACCAAAGCGTGCCCAGTTTGCCGGTTACCAAAAGAAGTATGCTGCATATTTCTACACGTGTTCAAGTCAATTTCCTCATGTCTGAATAAACTGCATGAATACACATCCGTGTTTGGTGTGTGTGTGTAAGGGATAACGAAATTGGCCAGATGGTTGGTCACACCAGCTGTCATGTATAACACGTTACAGTAAGCTCTCACTAACCCATACACTTCCTTGCCATCGTAACCTGTTATCCGTTTGTGTGTTGTGTGATTTCCCATTCAGTGCTCCCCTGCTCTGTTGTTCGGCAGCTGAGTAGACGCGAAGGCCGCTGTGCTCAGCTGGTGGCTCAGTGCGAGAGCGGAGGAGCCGTTCTCTCCCGACCTATTTGCTGTGATGGCCAATTTCAGCCGGGCTGACAGACGGTCTGAACTCACAATGCTGAATACGATTGTTTCTCTCTCTCTCTCTCAGTGGCGAGGTTGTAATCAGCTCCTTGGAGTCTGACATTCATGTGGAGTCATGCAGCAGCACAGGGCAGGTGTTCTGATTCACTGAGTTATTTATTAAACTGGATCAGTATTGAAATTTATTCTGCTGCCACAGCTGCTCTTCCCTCTGCCACTTCAGGAGGACTCCCAGAGTGGGAGCCTCTCTCTCTCTCTCTCTCTCTCTCTCTCTCTCTCTCTCTCTCTCTCTCTCTCATCTTTCTCTTCCTCTTCCTCGCTCCTCCCATCTGTCTTCCTCAATCTCCTCCTTCCCTTGCTCTGTTACACACTTTACCTCTCTTTCCTTCTCACTCTCTTTCTCCCCTCTGCTTTCCTTTTTCTCTCTTCTTCTTCCTCTCTGTCCCTCCCTGTCTGTCTCTCTCGCTCACTCTTCTTCTCTATCGCATTCCATCTGTCTCTCTTTTTCTCTCGCCTCTCTTCCTTCCTTTTCCCCTCTTCCTTTCCCTGTCTCTCTCACCCTCATTCTTTCTCCCTCCCTCTCTCTGTTTCTCTCTCCTCTCCTTTTCTTTTTCTTTCATTTGATCACCCAATCCTTTCTCTACACTCTTTCCTCTCTGTCCATGTTTTCTTTGTCTCTCTCTGTCTGCTCTTCCTCCTCTCCTCTCTCTCACTCTGTCTCTCTACTCTATCCCTTCATTTCTCTTTAATCTCTCTCTCTCTCTCTTCCTCTTTCTTTGTCTTTTGTTTTGTCCTTTCTTTCTCTCTCTCTACCATTATTTGTGCCTCTCTTTATATCTATATCTTCCTCCCTCTCTCCACATCTCTTCATATATATATATATATATATATATATATATCTGCCCACATTCTCCTTGGTTCTCTGTCTCTGTGTCCTCCTCTTCTTCTCTGTCTCACCTTACACTCTCTCTCCCCCAAACTTTTTTTCTCTTTCCAAAACTTTCTCTCTCTCGCTTTCTCTTTAAACATTCTCTCTATTTGTCTCTCTCTCCTTTAAACCCTCCCCCCAGCTCAGTCTTCTCCCTTTGCTCTATCGCTCTCTCTTCTCTGACTCTGACCTGGCCATTTTCACTTCTTCACCCCTCAATGAATCACCTTCTCACTCATTTACTCCCCCTTTTTGACTTTCTGTATAATTACCCTTCTTTCTCTCACTCCTTGTTCTGAGTGTCTTTCATCTCTCTTTATAAAACCCATCTCACTGTCTCTCTACTTCTCCAAATGCCATCCCCCCTCCCTTACCTCTACCCACTACTCTACGTGTACTGCCTGAATGCGCTGGCTGACTCACGGATCTTGAATTCCGTCAGTTTCTTTCTCACTCTCCCTTTTTTCCTCTTGGTTTTTCCTCAGCTCTGTTCTTCAGCTCTGTTCTTTTAGGCTACGCGGTTTTTCAAAGAGGCAGAGGCAGAGCTCTCTGTTCCCTCTCACTGAACATGCCAATCTGAGCTTTTTGAAGGGAATTAATCAAAGACGGAGGATGCTGGAGGGGGCTCTGGCACTAATGTCGTACATGAAAGCAGGTGCATGTTGAGCTAACCCATCGCCACCCCAAAAACAAACAATAAGTAAACAAACAAACTAACAAGACGACAAAGCAGCCTGAACCTGCCAGACGCTGATGGAGAAGGCCGCCCCTTCCATGGCACCGCTTAGGGAAAACATACCTCACACGCTTCAGAATAAAGGCTTGTTGATATGGACATATGGTTAGCAGGTGCATCTCCACTCTCCACCTCCCACGTCGCCCACCAATTTGCACTTTAATGGCTTTAAAAGAGTAAACTGTCAAAATAAGCAGCAGCACTGATACTGCGAGGCACTCTCCTCTCATCCGTGGCGGCCTTTCATCAGCTGTCAGTCCAAACAATAGGCCGAGGATTGTTGTCGCCGTCTTTTAAGACGAGTGGAACAGGAGAATGTGAATGAGAGTGAAATCTCTTGTATCATTCCTCCATCCAGCTCTCATGTGTGGCTGACAAACGATTGCATCAACCTCCATTATCTCGAAACTGACATTTTTGAGGCGTGGCAAATGTCTGCCTGCTTTTTTTTCTGGTTGCTTAATGTGAATTCCCAGAAATTCAAACAGCGGACAGAAAGTAGACAAAGCTCAGAGACCAGGGGCCCATCCTTCGTGGTCTGGCTGCGTCTCTTCCAGACTGTTCTGCGGCTTCAGCTGAGAAAACAAAGGAGATCGGGCCAAAGCAAGCAGTGGCTGCCTGCCTTTTGCTCATTTGGTCTCTCTCTCACACACACTCTGTCTCTCTGACTGACAGCTGCAGGCTCCACCCACTGAAAAAATGAAAAAAATGTCAGCGATAGATGAAGATGGAGAGAGAGTACAAACGTCTCACACAGTCTCTTAACCCTTTAAAGCCGAGAGTATTATATTAATACATATTTGAGCTTCTGCAACATCAGTTTAACAGTCAAATAATTCTTAAATAGAGGATACGTGCTGACGTCACGTCTGACTCATCGGACTGAGCAGCAAAACATTATGCAGCATGGCTGCAGCGTTTAGTAGGGAAAATGGCCAAACCAGGAATGAAGCAAGTGATTATCTGCTGAAGTTAAAGGCAGGTGAACTCTACAGTAATCCAAATTTATA
The DNA here is from genome assembly GCF_030463535.1 of Salminus brasiliensis. Lineage (NCBI taxonomy): Eukaryota > Metazoa > Chordata > Actinopteri > Characiformes > Bryconidae > Salminus > Salminus brasiliensis. The sequence continues at coordinate 10,773,826 of NC_132882.1, read as the reverse complement.
CATTCTGAACTTAAATGGAAGTTAATGTATTGAAGTGAACAATTTTATAGTAGATAGATGGATGAATATAGACTAATTATATAGATGAATAAATGCTTGCAGACATCCCTTCTAATGAGTGCATTCAGCTATTTTAAATGGCACCCAATGCTGACACAAATGTGCAAATGCACACAGTAGCAGGATAAACTCTTGTTTAATGCCCTTAATTTCAGAAGAAACAGTGAATGAGTAGGTGTCCCAATACTTTTGCCTATGTAGTATATGTGTGCGTGTGTGTCCAAGTACCTATTTGGGTTAACAGAAACACACACACACACACACACACACACACACACACTCTCCCCTTCCATATGCAAAAGATCTTTTTCCTGCTTGTCATTCATTCCCTTTCTTCCAGACGAACACACACGCACACATGCAAGGCTGAATGTCACTGTATGAATAGCTGTCTGCTGGTGGCCGTTGGGAAGGAAATGCAGAATATTAATTACTCTGACACGTGTGTGGAATCACTCACTTAATTTAATCCAGGCAATGATCCCGACATAGTATATGCCACCTAATACAGGTGTTATTATTGGGTGACAGGGTAATGATATATGTGCTCTATTCAATCGACTCTATTCATTTACAAGAATTGCGATTGCAGAACAATCCCTTCAGGAGATGCATAAACAGAATCATTTGTCTGAGGCCAAGAAGAAAGGAGTTGCCACTATACCAGGGGTAGCGGTGCAGCGACCAACCGCTGCCAATGGGAAAAAAGGATAGAAAGGAAACTTCCGTGCTGCAGTTCTCATGTTTGATGTTGTCGTTCAACTTTTGACCATTTATATATAAAAAAGGCTTTAAAAGACATTTTCCATTTCTTTCAACTAATGTCTCTCAGTGTGTGAGGAACAGGAGATTAGACCCAGGGTGATTGGATTCTGTAATTAAGTCAAAAAGCTGCCGGTCGACTGCTGGCACACTGATACAAGAAACCCGAAGACTAATTGGGCCACACTCACCCATAATAAGAGCCATCATATGACAGAAGCTTAGCTGAATTAGAGAATTAGGTGTGACACTGCGTTAGCTGTGCCACCTCCTCTCACACCTAGCCTCTTCTCCTCACTGCTGAGGAAGTGGAAGTAGCTGGCTGCGTGTTGACCTTGCCACGGTCAATTGATTGGGGCCGTTCTGGCGCAGGTCCGCCAAGCTCTGTCTGGTTTTATTAGCAGTGGTGCTGCTGCGTTGGCGGTGGGACGAGGGCCGGAGCAGACAGCCATGACACACAACACGGAGCTCTAATTCCCCCCAGCCTGCCTCTACAGACACTCTGCTAATGGCTTCTGACAACACCTCAGAACAGAATGGAGGGCATAAACGAACAAGGAGGGTTCCAGCTGCTTGGACCAGGAGATAGTTGAGCAGCAGGAAGATGAGTGTGCAACATGAGAGGAATTGTGGCAGCAGAAGGTACTGGTTTGAAGGGTGGGGGCTTAGGCAGGCAAGGGCATAAAGAACCTGGTTCACGCCTGCGCAGACTTGCTGGAGCAGTCATTGTCTAGCCTACTTACTGGTTAGATTTGCATTACTTTTGCATTACGTGCTGACTGATAAAATGAGCAGGGTGGGTTTGTAGGAAGCTCTGAGGTTTCCGCCTACTTACACTGCCAAATCTCACGCACTGGCTGTGACTATTAGCTCTTATCACACACTCTTGTGCCATTCCTCACACATTTTAATGACCCCTCTGTAAACAAACTAAAGACCTTGCTTATCCAGAGCGACTTTGAATCATGTTACATGAGCAGATGTCAGGAATCTTGCTCAGGGACTCTTATTGCTGTAGTGTGGTGTTCTTGCCTGGCCTGAAGAATTGAACCGTACTTTGCCCCAAGAACATGGTGATGTTACATATTACACTACGCCAACTGCATCAGCCACTTCCTGTATGGATGGCACCATGATCAAATGACAGAATAGCAAGAGAACAAGCAAGAGAATTATGTGTTGCCGCCATTGTCACTGCACTGCATCATTATCCAATATTTCTTTCTAATAAATGTTCTAGACATAAATAGCTCCTCCCTTTCAGTTTCGCACTGCATTGTGGGATCAGAGTGAACATCATAACCACACTCAAAAACTGACCAGTGCAGAGTATGTATCTTGGATATTTGAGCATGCTTAACTGATGTTTTTATCTATATACATACCTTATACTCAAAAACTAGCTAGTATTAGTAATTAGTAGTAATTAGTAGAGTACAAAACGCAGTTGGGATGCACCCTAATAAAAAGGCTATATTAATAATAATATAAATATATCTTCCCACTTAGAAATCATGGAGGGGTCTGAAATTCTCATCTTGCATGCATGTCCACTGTGAGAGACATAATTAAAAAAAAAATCTGGAAATCACAATGTATGATTTTTTAATAATTTATTTGTGTGTTACTGCTGCAAATAAGTATCTGAACACCTGCCAATCAGCAAAAATTCTGGCCCTCAAAGACCTGTTAGTCCGCCTCTAAAAAGTCCACCTCCACTCCACTTATTATTCTAAATTAGAAGCACCTGTTTGAGGTCGTTAGCTGCATACATACACCTGTCCACCCCACACAATCAGTAAGACTCCAACTACTAACATGGCTAAGACCAAAGAGCTGTCCAAAGACACCAGAGACAAAATTGTAGACCTTCACAAGGCTGGAAAGGGCTACGGGGCAATTGCCAAGCAGCTTAGAGAAAAAAGATCAACTGTTGGAGCAATTATTAGAAAATGGAAGAAGCTAAACATGACTGTCAATCTCCCTCGGGCTGGGGCTCCATGCAAGATCTCACCTCGTGGCGTACCAATGATCCTAAGAAAGATGAGGAATCAGCCCAGAACTACACGGGAGGAGCTGGTCAATGACCTGAAGAGAGCTGGCACCACTGTTTCCAAGGTTACTGTGGGTAATACACTAAGACGTAATAGTTTAAAGTCATGCATGGCACGGAAGGTTCTCCTGCTTAAATCAGCACACGTCCAGGCCCGTCTTAAGTTTGCCCATGACCATTTGGATGATCCAGAGGAGTCATGGGAGAAAGTTCTGTGGTCAGATGAGACCAAAATATAACTTTTTGGTCTTAATTCCACTCGCCGTGTTTGGAGGACGAAGAATGATGAGTACCATCCCAAAAACACCATCCCTACTGTGAAGCATGGGGGTGGAAGCATCATGCTTTGGGGTGTTTTTCTGCACATAAGACAGGACAACTGCACTGTATTAAGGAGAGGATGACCGGGCCATGTATTGCAAGATTTTGGGAACAACCTCCTTCACTCAGTTATAACACTGAAGATGGGTCGTGGCTGGGTCTTTCAACATGACAATGACCCAAAGCACACAGCCAGGATAACCATGGAGTGGCTCCGTTAGAAGCATATCAAGGTTCTGGAGTGGCCTAGCCAGTCTCCAGACCTAAACCCTATAGAAAATCTTTGGAGGGAACTCAAACTCTGTGTTTCTCAGCGACAGTCCAGAAACCTGGCTGATCTGGAGAAGATCTGTGTGGAGGAATGGGCCAAAACCCCTGCTGCAGTGTGTGTGCAAACCTAGTGAAAAACTACAGGAAATGTTTGACCTCTGTGATTGCAAACAAAGGCTACTGTACCAAAAATTAACATTGATTTTCACAGGTGTTCAAATACTTATTTACAGCAGTAACACACAAATAAATTATTAAAAAATCATACATTGTGATTTCTGGATTTTTTTTTTAGATTATGTCTCTCACAGTGGGCATGCACCTAAGATGGAAATTTCAGACCCCTCCATGATTTCTAAGTGGGAGAACTTGCAAAGTCGCAGGGTGTTCAAATACTTATTTTCCTCACTGAATATTCATCAAAAAAGTAAGGTATTTCTTTTATATTCTTAAACTGTGGTCAACCAGCTGTGGTGGGAGGCAGTTTGACCAATGGTTAATGTAGATGCATATATGTAGACCAATACTAGTGGTGAGAGGGCGGGACTTGTTTAAAGCTGTCTAAATCCGCATACAAAATGTGTGTTGACTGTAGATGTAGATGTAGTTGCTGTGGTGACATGAAATCAATGTGAAATCCCGGTCATTTTACACTATTTAGAAATCCCATCTGGACATGTCCTGGGGAAAAAAAGACGTATAGTCACCCTAGCTTAGCTAAGTGTGCGAAAACAAAAAACTGAGGGGGGCAAAGAGTGCTTCTGCACCAGTGTAAAAAAAAAAACAGGCCTGTGTGGGATTTAAGTGAGACAGCATAAATGGAGAGAAAGGGCGAGGGAGGAAGGGAGGGGGTGAGGGGAAAAAAAGGGAACAGGGCATAGAAAAGGTTTGCGTGCCTCTGACAGATGGACACTTTAACTAACTGATCTCAGTTGCCGTTGAAAATGAAACAGTATGACAAAGATCAAACTGCTTCTCTCATTCTAAATCAATTTGTATGATCTGGCCACATCACACGACCAAGGAAAGCATGCTTTCTAAAGAACTGCTCCACATTTTAGGAGAAAGCAGGCTGTTCAGCTGCACGGGGCCTCAATGGATTTGATCTGCATGCTGGCACCCACATATCTTGTATATACAGGCACATACACAAGAAAAGGAAGAGCTGAAGTGCTTATCTCAATACAACACTTATATTAGATTAAATACAGATAACATCAATTATAGGCAGGGCTTTTACATATGTCACTGTGATTGTTTAACAAGTACCTACACTCTCCACACGGAAGTCCAGTACTATTCATTGGTATCATTAAACACCTTGTGTGGTTAATCAATACTTTTTAAGTATAAGTTTGCTGGTGGTGGAACAAAATCTAAAACCAAACTTGAGATGCTGTTCCTCAAAGATTGCAACTACATTTTTTAAATAATAATTTTGATCATTCAATAATTGATAGTTGTTGGTACCAGTATAGAATGAAACACACTGATAGACTCATGGAAAGAAATAAGCTTTGCTTTTTTTGGCTGGCTGATTGTGTGTCAAAGTGTGTCAAATATCCTAGCATACCCTATATGCTATATATATTATAGGAAATTGATATGCAGGTAAACCAGTTATTGCCCAGTTATGGCTATGGCAGAAATAATGACCACAAAGCTCATATCTTAAAATGTAAATAGTAAATAGCTTTAAAGATATGCCAATCTGAAGCTAAAACAATTCAGTCTAGCAAGGAAACTGGTGATATGATACTGTGCAGTGATTATGTTCAGCTAACATTAGCATCCAATTCTGTATATCCTAACTGGGCAACTCAACCTAGCGGTCACACACATTTTCAGGGTAACACAGGAATGTATTGTCATGTTTCTGACATTCAACAAAAATATATTTGTGTTTTACAAATCAAATAAATTTGTATAGCCCTTTTTACAACTGGTGTTGTCATAAAGCAGCTTTGCAGAATCATTCATTAGTAAAAGGACAAGAAATCAACAACATAAGAAGACATAAAAAACCTAAGAGGCCCAGTGAGCAAGCCAACAGTGACAGTGGCAAGGAAAACTCCCTCAGAGCTGGAAGAAGAACCCTTGGGTCACCAACCCACCTAAACTGTGTGCTTATTTCTTTCCATGAGTCCATCAGTGTGTTTCATTCTATACTGGTACCCAACATATTCTTTTATATAATATTCATAAACATATTCTTCTATTATAATATAATAATCATGGTGTAGTATAACTGAATATAGTCATGGCAATGATGCTCAGAGTAATGAGAATAATGACAGTTAATAGTGGTGATATTAATAGTGGCAGATAGTTGAGTCCATATAGGTTTTAATATGGTCATTAGGCAGGTACCAGTGGTAGGAGGGTGTGCAGCTGGTCTGGCATGGGTGGTGGGGGAGCCTAGTGACAATCTATTAAATGAGGGAGAATAAGATCTGACAGAAATTTGATTGCGAAAAAAGCATGTTGTTACAATTGCTGTGAAATGGTTAATCTTACAGGATAATGTGTTTCTGTCCTTTCGGTGTAAAGTTGGCACAGTGTGTCATAGTATTGTAGAGACTGCATTAGGGTCTGATAGGGTCATCATTATCATTACGCATGACTTTTCATCTGGCTGTCAAGTGAAATCCTACAGCAGCACTTCAAGACTGTTAGATATCAGTTTGGAGTTTTGGAATTGGCCTATTTTACAGCCCTGTTTCACACACAATCATAACACTGTTCATTGGATTATTTAAATTAGGTGACATATTAACATTGCTTACTCCAGTCTGTTTAGTTCACAGGATGGTTCCACTCTTAATGGCACTCTGCACTTGCATAGTCAGCAGTTATGTATGTCACAAACACAAGGAGCGCAAATATGAGCATGTGTCCTTATTCATGTGCTTCAGTTCCTCATGCTGAGCACACCAGTCCAACAGTCACACGGCATGCCAGTTTATTGGGTCTTCCTGTTAAGGCACAAACACAGGAAGCAGTGTTCGATGGGCTCACCAGGGAGACAATAAAGGCAGAGTTAGACAGAACTCCTTGTCTACAGATGCTGAAGAGGAAAGGAAGCTGTGTGTGAGAGGGTGTTTGAACCATGCATCCTGCCTAAGCCAGACGTACTTAACTAAGACGGTCAGAACATACCATTATGTCATCCAGTAACATTCCTCTCTGAATCATAACGCATTCACTGTTTATCCCACAGGATATGTCACATGTGTTTAAACTGAAAGCTCAGCTTTCCTGGCTTGTTTCTACTCCTTTAGTGAGAAGGCGGGGTTTTCTTTACTGAAGCAGATGTATTCATTTGATCTCAAGCCTTTATCTCTTTTAACTCTTCTTTTCCTTCTTAATTTCATGAATTTCATAAAATGTCATTCATAAGAACGTTTCTTTGAGGTTTTGGTCCAAGATTACATTATTTTTCAGGTCATGCCTTCGTGCCTTTAATGTCCCAAAGGTGTTCAACTGGATTCAGATCTGGCAACTGGAAAAAACTCTTTGTCAAGTTCATGAGACCAGTTGCTTCGTGATATGGTGCATTTTCATACTGGACGTAGCTGAAGATGGTCAACTGTGGTCATGAAGGGATGCTCATGGTCAGCACAATACTCCAATAGGCGGTGGAATTTAAGCAGTGATACATTGGTATTAACAGGCCCACATTGTACCAAGAAAACATTCCCCACACCATTACACCACCACCTCCACCAGCCTGGACTGTTGACACAAGGCAGGTCCAGGGATTTAAACTGTTGGTGTCAAATTCTGACCCTGCCATCAGAATGATTTAGATAAAAATCAAGATATGACTAGACTACATTTTCCAGTCTTCAACTGTCTGATTTTGGAGAACATGTGGCCACTGCAGCCTTATCTTGCTGTGATTGGCTGAGAGAAGTAGAACCCAATGTGGGTTTGGACCTTCTGCTGTTAGACACAGGTACCTGAATTACTGTAGGCTTTTGTCAGCTCTAACCTGTTTGGTTTTGAGTAAATTGTAGAGAATACCGTCTTTGAAAATGCCACTAGATAAGCAGTCCCAGAAATACTCAAATCAGCCCGTCTGGTACTAACATCATTGCGCACTCTGAGATAACCACCCACACCCCCCCCCAACCCGATCTGACGGTTGCTGTGAAAATTACCTGAAGCAGCTGGCCCATATCTGCACGACTTTATGTATTGCACTACAGTCACACAATCATCTGATTAGATAATTGCATAAAGGAGTAGTTGTACAGGTCTTCCTATAAATTGCTCTGAGTGCATTTTCACAGTAAAATAATTCTGCCAGAATTTGCAGTAGCATGGAAGCAGGTCTTTGTATAGTAGTCATTAACAAGAGTTTTGAAAGGGGCTTTGAGCAAAATGTGGCAAGCTGTGTGAGCCACAAATTGCATCTAGCAAATTATTTTATCATTTCATAAGACAAAAGACATTTTGGTTCCCATTCAAGCACTGCAATGGAGGGAAATACAGTCCAGCTGTTCTCAGCATCAGAGGATAAAGAGACAGAAAGCTGGGAGCTTCTGCCGGAGAGCCAAAATGAGCACAATGCGAAGGGCAGCGAGAAGGTGAGCGCATAATGAGCTATCCACCTGCTAACCCCTGAGACCAGCCTCTGCTGACTGATTATAGGTTTGGGATAATTTACCCAACATTTCCAATTTGTTCAGAATGCACTTGGCAATTTGTGGCCCATTTCCTCCCTCCCCCACCTCGCTGGCAGGAGATTCACCATGTTTCAAATAAAACATTTTCTGTACGTTTTCCTACACTGGTCCAGTGCCCAGTTATAAGCACGGGTTCAGGGCTGTAGAAAGAGTCTTTTGGGTCCTCTTGGTACAGGATATTACAACAATGTAGAAAATGAGCAATACAAAAAGCCTTGCAGAAAATTAATATGATAAATCTGACCCTACATATACCCAGCGCAATCCTTTAATGGTTTCTGAGTGGACGCTTTATTATTAATTCAAAACAATTAAAAATGCATAGAATGGAATTTCAATTACACCAAAAATATCCCATTAACTGAAAAGGCATCTTTTAAAGCTAAACAACCACAAGACGCAAAGTCCCCAAAGTAGCTCCAATACTTTCAAAATGCCAGCGCCCAGGCCCAAATTGGACCAATTATTTCACAAGCCAGCTAACCTTTCCTGTCTGCGCAAATGCTTCACCATTTCTCCCCCATAGCTCACAGGGGGAAGCAGTAATGTGTGATGTTGCACTTATGCCGGCCACTAAAAGGTTCTGAAAAAGCCTACTGCTCTGGGATACAGCTTGCTAATTTCAGTCTTCAGCTGAGCTTCAGCTGATGCTGTTCTTGCAAAATAACACTCTTTCTGACATATATTCATATGGCAAATTTCATATGTGGCCAATGCACTGCAACAGTGGTCTCAGTGGTGACGAATGACCTAGCCTTAACCCCTTAACGCAAAAAGTCTTATTACATACTAAGATGTATTATTCAGTAACTACAGGAACTTCTGTACAGACTGGTGGGACAATTATTTGGTCATAGAAGTTTGTAGTAAAAGGGGTCAGAGTAGAAATGTGATGGCTTATTCGGTGCTCAGGTATTTAATACTTTTGATTATGCTCTCTTGATAAAAAGCCTAGAGGCTGTAAACCTTTTGTTGTTTTTCACTTAATGTCCACGTTGCTCCTAATGGGGTTAACTCAGTTCACAATGAAGAACAGGAAATGACCCATTAACATTTAGATTTCAGATTCAAGAAAATTACAGTTTAAACTAGTACTGAGAGTAACTCGACATTTTTAATCTCTTGCCAGCTCCAAAGCTATCTTGGCATTTGGCATCTAGACACATCTAAAACATTTGACAGTGGATATTACATTACTTGGACCTTGCAACATAACATTGATATAAACCTGCCATAGACATGTCTTGATTCATGTTACACAGGAACTGAACCCCAGTTTGCTCAGGAAAAAGCAGTGTTGTTGCCCATTACACTGCACCAACCGCTGTCTGACTTTACTGTTACTGGTAATGGTAACATGGCACTGTTAGATTAATGAACATACAGAACTGTCATGACATGTGTATGTCATGTTTATATCAATGTTATGAGTCCAAGGAAAGGGGTAATCTCAGTACTAATATACTGTCTTCCATTGAAATCTATAGAAATCTACATGGACATCCTTACACATTTATAATAAATAAATAAATAAATATATACTCCTTAAATTTCATTTACAAAGAAAACACTGCTCAACTCCCACCTCTGAACTGAAACAGAGCACTGCGGCCAGTATCAAACTACTCATATTTTTTTTTACTTTCAGTGACCAGGGGGCAGCCTTATCTGGTTTCAAGCAATAACTCTGAGTTATAATAACTTCAATACTTCAACTTTAAGTAAAAACAGCTTTGTGTGAAAACACTGTAATGGAGTTAAGAAAGAATGTATTATGAATATGTGTCATTTTTGTTATGTTAGCCAATTAAACAATCACTTGCAGCGTTATCCAAGTAATTGTGGAGTCTTTTTTGTTGTTCAATTCATCATGAGTTTGTTACACAATGTAAAAAGTCAATGGAAGTAAACAAACAATGTGACATCAATGGAGTTACAAGTTATCTAACAAGGCTTTTCCAAGACAGCAAGACAGCTTTTCCAAGATACTCTCATTCTACACTGTTAAAAATGTATTAAAATGTATTAAAATGTATTAATAGTACTTGTATCATTTAATGTCCCACTACATTGTGCATCTCTTTTAGGTTTTAGTGAAACAGAGACCTCTAGTTTAGTAAAGGTTTACTAAAACAATGGAGGGAAGTGCGCTTTGCATCCAAATGTTTGTGGACTCCCCTTTTACTGAATGCATTCAGCTACTTTAAGTTGTGCCCATTGCTGACACAGATGTGCTACTTCACACATACACAGCTTGTCCAGTCCCTGTAGAGAAGTACTGCCAATAGAATAGGACTCTCTGAAGCAGATCAACATGAACCTACTGGCACCATGCTGCTTAATGCTAGGTGTGGGCCTAAAGAAGAAGCCCAAAGCCTTGAGCTGTGGAGCAGTGGAACTGGAAGTGTTCTCTGGAGGGATGGTGGTGCTCCATCCAGTACTTTTGGCATCAGTTGGGGATGATGAGGTGGGGTGGTGATCATCCAACATCCTGTCCTTGCTAATGCTGTTGTCACTGAATGCAATTAAATTCTCACAGCAATGCTCCAAAATCTAGTAGAATGCCTCCCTGGATAGTAGAGACGGTTACTCCAGCAAAAGCAGGATACACTTTTTTTTCTCAATATGAGCAGGTGTCCCAATTATTTTGTCCATAGAGTGTATATGCTTACCTCAATAGAATAAAGGGTATCTAAGAGTCAGTTGTTGCAACATATATTGCATACAATCAGACAAGATGGATTCTGCTGCAAATCAGTGCAGTGGGATGTTCTCCACACTTCCTCACCTGTTCTTTAAAAGCAAACAAACAGGAGGAAAAAATCAATGTTGAGTGTGAAACAGAAGAGTGCACAGACAGTCAGATGTTTTGGCCAAGTGTCTTACTGTATGTTTTGGCCCATGCGGAGAAAGGCCAGTCTGGGGGGTGTGGGGGTTAGAAAGGTCCAGCACCTGTTCTATGACCTCTCTTTCTACTGTCTAGTCTTCTTTTTGCTTTGAAAAGACTGACTGTTTCCAGCTACACCCCACCGCCCCAGAGCTCCACTGCACTCCACTCGCATCTCGAATCAAACAAGCGCCCGGCCCCAAACAGGAAATCTCCTTTAAATCCATATGAGAGCTTCCCTGGCTCTCTGCATGTCTCCTCAGGAAAAGCGGGCAGATCACACGGAGACACCTGTCCGAACACGTACAGAGCGCTAATCTGCTCTGCCATCCCAATCACGCCATCCTGTCTGCCTGGGCTTGGTAATCGGATGCTGAATGAAGAGTAACACAATAAAGGAGAAAGAGCAACACAATGAAAAATGACAGGCTCAGCAACTCCAGAGGTAGAATGAATGCAGGCCTGAGATCCAGATACAAGAAGCTCTGGTTAAAATCCACCTTGATAGTCTCTTCCTGTTAGACTCCCCAGTCTAATATCTCAGTTTATGAGGAGCAGTCACCACTCTAGCCAAAGTGAGAGCTATACAGAATAACCTGGTCTTCATTTTAACAATTGCACTCGAGAGAGTGACCCAGAGAGAGGGAGAGAAAGAGAGAGTGAGAGAAAGAGAGAGAACGAGCGAGTCTCAGTCAGACTATAAAAAAGCAGTCAAACAGAAAGTGCTTGATTCTGACATCATTTTGTAATCTGGTTCAGTGCCTGCAGTATTGCAGCCCACATGCCTTCCATTTCCTCCCGGGATTTAGCCGAGCAGCAAAATGCCCACGGTCTGTTTACCTAAAATTGCCCTTTGCTGCTCTGTAAGACAAACGAAAAAACTGGAGACCCCCTTGGAATGCAGTGTAGGAGTCTGAGGGAGCTGGCCACACCAAGGAGGCAAGCAGCACAGGTTATTGGTCACCAAATGCCACCCAAGCCTTATCCTAACCCACCCACCACACACCAATACACCTCCCGATGTATCGGGCATGTCCTGACAATACGCAAGGGCAAGAGTACAGGAAAGTCATCATCAGAGTCAAAAATTCAACACTGAATACAGGCAATCAAATCCAGCTGCGCCACCAGCCAAACTCTCCAGCACCTACAACTAAGAGGGAGGTAAAGAGACATTTTAAATCAGTGGTTTAATCAAAGCCCTGACTTGCAAATTACAAACAAGGTTACAATAAAATTGTATTAATTGACAGCCTAAATCCTGTATATTGGCAAATTTAAGAATATTCTGCAAAATATTATGAACCAGATTCATAGCACTTAGCAGTAATTGCATTTCACCTACAAAATATGCACTCTTAAAAACAGAGGTGCTACAAGGTGTTCTTTAAACAATGCCATAGAAGAATCACTGTTTTTGTAATGGAAATGGTTATTCTATGGCACCATTTGTAGTCTTTGTAGTGCCTTTATTTTTAATAGTGTGTAGAATAGGCAATAATTATATTCATAAAGTCTGCTGCATTGTCTCATGCTGCGTTTGACTGCTCATTGGAAGGTTGTATATACCTTCACTACGTTTGGGTGCTTGTCAGAAGATCCTCCACAAACACTGCGAAATATAAAAAAAAAAATGATATATTGGTCAGTTAGGCACAAAAAAAATTTAAATAAAAAAAACTGAATTAGAAATCATACAAAGGGCGCAATATACATCACATCTCGTAAATGTGTGTATCATCTAGAATTTTTTTTACGTGTAAATTTGACTTCACTGGCTGTTCAAGTGCAATTTACATGTAGTACAAATTATATTACCCAGTTTTGAACGCCACTCGAAACCATCAACGTTAATGATCTAATGACTATCAATGACCAAAGCTCAACACTTGTTTTCATGCCAGAATATATGTTGTTATATCAAAGACCATAGCTGTAGATTTTAATAAAGGAAATATAAAGGCTAGTTGGTAAAATACAGCAACTAATATACAACATAAACTAATAAATAAAAAATATCACATAATGATATGTAATCATGCATCGTAATTGTACATGGGAGGCTGCATTTCTTGGCTGCTACATTATAGACAGACATGTAAAAAGTACTAGAGACCCACATCTGAGTAAAAAAAAATTACTTGAGTAGAAGTAGAAGTGTTCTTTAAGCTCCATACTTAAGTTCAAGCACTAAAGTATTCAACAACAGTACAAGTATTGTGTTGTGTAGTCATTCCAGAAAGCAGTCTGAATATCAGTGTTTATATTAATTTAAATACTTAGACTTAAGGACAGAATTTCTTTGGCAGTAGTAGAAGGACAGGACTGTAGAAGACAGAGTTCATTAACATGAGTCTTCAGTTAACTCTCTAAACTTGCCCAAAAGAGAGAAAGGCTGAACAGAACTGACTCAACCCGCCACATACAAGAGTTACATCTGTGAAACCAGTGAGGAGAGCAGCTTAAACCCTGAGCTTCACTCTCTGTAAACTAAAATACAGCTACACTACAGATCTCAGGCCATTGGGCCACATAAGAGTTTTTGAAGGTGGTGAAGGCGGTGTTTCTTCTGGTGGTTCTTCTTCCATCTGGAAATAAACTAACAAAGCTCTAGCGTTAGTGTCCTCACTGCAGCAGCGGAGTGAAAGGAAGAACGGCTCGATCGCTTGTTCTGCTCAATGTTGAGGTGACTTCATCAAACCCGGTGACAGAGCCATCTAGAGCTCTGGTGGTGATCATGTGGGTTTGAAATGATTTGTACCATTTTTGTAATTGTAACGAGAACTAATCCAAAGTACGTAGTGAAGTAAAATTGGAAGTAGGAGAAAAAATTATACTCCAGTAGATACATATACAGTATTTTAGTACTAAAGTGCAATAGTGCAGTAGTTCTACTTCCTTACTATACACCTCTGGTCATAGAGGGCTGTTCCAAAGTGAATGACCCTTCATATACTGCCTAGAAATGCAGCCCACATTCAGAGTGATTTTGAGGATGAAACTGATGTTCTCTGCACACATACAAAGCTAAGAAAATAATAACTGCACGAAAATGATGAAAAACGGAGCCTCTGGAGAGGTGGGACCATTCTGGTAGTTTACCTTTTTGGTCACGAAGCTGCCTTGTTAGACTGTTCCATTTGTGTGAACCAATAGACTACTAAGTAGACCGTAGACATGTCCTACCTCGGCTGCAGCCTAGGCTTTGGAATACAGCTATGGAATATGTTTGTGGCAATAATGAGTGCTGAAGCTAGAGGAGGGGACAACAGCCTCAATTCTTGATAAATCAGGTGTGTAGCCACTCAGAAATTAGTGTGCTTGCTTCTTTACTTGGGTTTCATCTTTAGCTTGTAAGGTAGGCTGGTTTTTGAATATACTTCTAATTAGATCCTGCTAATACTCTTGTCTTGGGTTAACATAGAAGCTCATCTAGAATTTTTTGTCAATTCAAACTAGCTGAGGTTATTCTTGACTAAATAGCGAAGCACTTTTGTACGTCACTCTGGATAACTGCTGATAAATGCCATAAATGTGAATGTAAATATGTGATCATAGAAGGATGGAGCCAGGGAGGAGCTTGAGCTGGAATGACCCAATTCTGAATGGAAAAGTCAAAGTGTAATCTCTTCAGAGGGGAGACATCATGACAGTGCATTAATGACTGAGTATAAGTTGTAGCAATAACTTCAATCCACCGTTCAAAGCACTGACATCATTTGTTAATGATTGACAGACTGTGTGACCGAACATGTTTGAAAGCAAGGTTCATGTGGTGTTTTTTTGTGGGGCGGTGTTGTGTCATGACCTGCTAAGAGTGCGTACAAATAAAGCCAAAGGGTGATGATACTATCACATACCACATAAACGATAAAACAGTCCAGTTATCCTTGTTTTGAAATGAGCAAATATAAACGAGGCTATTCACAATAAATCAGGCAATGAGACAGGCAAGAAATGAGTACTTATGAGTAAAACAGTTACTCGGAGACACACTTAAAGTCCAGTAGTGCTTTTCTTCACGGTCTTTGGCAGAGAGAGTTTGCCCATCTCAGAGAGTTGCAGTGCATCCAGCATCATTATCTCTTCCAAACAGATGTCTCGCTCGTGGCTGTCTAACGGGCACATGCTAGGCCCATGGCTGCAGGTGTGCTGTCCAGCTGTGTCCAGAGTTGTCAAATCGCTCCAACTGGACGCGGATGCTGCTTTCACATGATTGCTTATCTTGGAAATAAACACTAATTATGGAATCTCAAAGACAAAACACAAACGCAGAAGTGAATAATGAGGCTTTTCTTTTTTTAGCCAAAGAAATATGACTCAATATTGATCTAAGCAGCTTCTCTTTTTTCACTTTTTTTTAAACCACAATCAAAAACAAGGACGATGAAGAGCACAGGAACCACAAAATGCTTTTATAATCTCGAGCTTGAGCTTCATCCAAACACCGGATAGGATAATTAGACTGTCTGTGAAGTATGTTCAAGAACACAGCCAATTACTCTGACATGGACAGGGAGGCGGGGAGGAACATGATTAGGGAGCATAGGACAACATAGAAATCAGAGAAAAACATGAGACTAATCAAGGATTGGAATCACAGTGGTGTGTCGTCTGTGCTTCTCCATGAGTGGCCTCTCAAGAGAAGAAAATCAGAGCCACATTAAGGCCAGGCCTAAAGCTTGGAGCATGCCTCGCTCCTACATTAACCCACCACAACTAATTTGGGCTGCAAACAAACAGCTGAGGACCCAGATGCTATGTGATTTTCTTAATTCTCCTCCAGAGAGGATCTTTGCCAGACTATTGTTTATTATTATGGGGGAAAGCAAGACTATGTCCTCCTCCTCAAATCAGCAATAAAAAAGGCAAGTAAATTTAAATTGATTTATTTTCAGGAAATATTAATATTATAGTACAATGATTAGCCATAATATAGTAGGTCCCCCTTTGTGCTGCCACAGCAGATCTGACCAATCTGACCAATGTACTCCACACATGTCTCTGAAGGCGTCCTGTGGTTTCTAGATAAGATAAGATAAGATAAGATAAGATAGTCCTTTATTAGTCCCGCAGTGGGGAAATTCACAGTGTAACAGCAGAAAGGGATAGCAGGACACTCAGTTACAAAAATTTAGATAAATAATTTACACTATATACACAATATAAATAAGAATTAAAAAAGCAATAAACAATATTATCTACAGCAAAAGACTCTTAATTGCACATGGGGGTGGGATATTGCACATAGTAATCCTGAACATGAACATGTGTGTGTAGTTAAGTGTGTGTGTATGTATGTGGTCCGCTGGGAGCAGTGCTGGTTGTGCAGTCTGACGGCAGCAGGAAGGAAGGACCTGCGATACCCCTCCTTCACACACTTGGGGTGAAGCAGCCTGTCGCTAAAGGAGCTGCCCAGTGCTGCCAGAGTCTCATGCATGGGGTGGGAGCTGTTCTCCAGCATGGATGCCAGCTTGGTTGTCATCCTCCTGTCTCCCACCACCTGCACTGGGTCTAAGAAGCACCCCAGGACAGAGCCGGCCCTCTTTATGAGTTTGTCCAGTCTCTTCTTATCTGCCGTCGAGATGCTACTGCCCCAGCAGACCACTCCATAAAAGATGGCAGACGCCACCACTGTGTCGAAGAACGTCCTCAGGAGTGCTCCCTGCACTCCAAAGGACCTCAATCTCCTCAGCAGGTAGAGTCTGCTCTGGCCTTTCTTGTAGAGAGCTGCAGTGTTGACTGACCAGTCCAGTTTGTTGTTCAGATGAACACCCAGGTATTTATAAGAGTCCACACTCTCAATGTTCATACCCCGGATGTTCACTGATGGAGGGAGGTGTCTGCACCTGCGGAAATCCACCACCAGTTCTTTGGTTTTTCCAGCGTTTATCTGCAGATGGTTCTGCAGACACCAGTCCACAAAGTCCTGAATAAGTTCTCTGTACTCGCTGTCCTCCTCATTGGATATGAGGCCGACGATCGCTGAGTCATCAGAGAACTTCTGGAGGTGACAGGTCGGTGAGCTGTACATGAAGTCAGCAGTGTACAGGGTGAAGAGGAACGGTGCCAAGACCGTTCCTTGAGGGGCTCCTGTGCTGCTGACCACCAAGTCAGAGACACAGTCCCGTGCCCTCACATACTGTGGTCGGTTGGTGAGGTAGTCCAGTATCCAGTTTGACAGGTGACTGTCCACTCCACAATGTCCCAACTTGTCCTTTAGGAGGCCTGGCTGTATGGTGTTAAAAGCACTGGAGAAATCGAAGAAGGTGATCCTCACAGTGCTGCCGGGCTTCTCCAGGTGAGAAAGAGCTCTGTGTAGAAGATAGATGACAGCATCATCCACCCCGACACCAGGCTGGTAGGCGAACTGAAGAGGGTCCATGGATGGGCTCACCAGAGGGCGGATGTGGTTGAGGACCAGCCTCTCCAGTGACTTCATCAGATGGGAAGTCAGTGCCACCGGCCTGTAGCTGTTTAGGTCCTTTGGGTGCTGTGTTTTGGGCACAGGTACCACACAAGATGTTTTCCACAGCTGTGGTACTCTTCCCAGTTTCAGGCTCATGTTGAACATATGCTCAACTACCCTGCACAGCTGATCAGCGCAGGACTTGAGGAGCCTGGCACTGATTCCATCAGGACCTGTAGCTTTCTTAGGCTTGATCTTCCTCAGCTCATTTCTCACCTGGGTTGTTGTGAAGGACAGGTTGGAGCAGGGGGGCTGGGTGCTGAATTGTGTGAATGGGTGGTTGATGCTGCCAGACGATGAGCCATTAGGGGATGATGATGGTGATGATTGTGAGCCAGAAGTTCTGAGAGAAGAAGAAGAAGGGGGAGGGCAGCATGATGGTAGTGCTGCTGAGTGGGGATACAGCAGGGGTGTCTGTGTGGGGGCAGGGCTAGGTGATTGATCAAATCTGTTGAAAAATAGATTGAGATCATTCACCCACTTCTGGTCCCCCGCCACCTGGGAGTTGGACTTTGTGTGGCCAGAGATGGTTTGAAGGCCTTTCCACACTCCCCTGACATTGTTCTGCTGCAACTGTTCCTCCAGCTTCCTCTTGTAGCTGGCTTTCCCCTCCCTGATCTTCCTTCTCAGTTCCCTCTGCACAGCTTTCAGCTCATCCTTGTCACCAGATCTGAAGGCCCTCTTTTTCGCTTTTAGGAGAGCCTTTATATCTGGATTAATCCATGGCTTGTTGTTGTTCTGGTACCAAGACGTTAGCAGTGGATCCTTTAAGGTCATAAGTTGTGAGGTGGGGCCTCCAGTGATCACTTCAATGAGCCATAGGTGCCCATGTCCATGTCCCTGTTACCGGTTCACGGGTTGACATTTTTTGGAGCACTTTTGGTAGGCACTGACCACTGCATACCAGAAAAACTTTAAAAGACCTGCCAAGCCATCACAGTTTGCTTTTTGTCCCAGATCCTTATGCTCACCCATTTTCCCTGCTTTTAACACCTTCAACACCTTCAAGAACTGACGGTTGACTTGCTGGCCAATATATCCACCCCTGACAGATGCCACTGTAGATGAAGATCAGTGAAAATCAATGGTTTTCACTTTAAATATCAGTGGTGCTAATGTAATACGATTATAATATAATAGTATAATATGATTTTAAGAGACAAACATATGCTGGCTTTATAGTACATTCAAGTGCTCATACTGTAGAGGAAGCACTTTTGGCTTCATATAGTGTAAAATAAAGAATTATTAGTGTGAAGAACCTTTTAAAGGTTCATAGGACCTTCACATTAATGTTCTAAGGCTTCTTTGTGGAACATTTACATTACATTACATTAAAGGTTTTTTTTGTAAGAATCGAAAGTGATTCTTCTTCTGCGCCTTTTTGGCGCCTTCATTTTAAAGAGTGTAGACAGTGTTCCAGCACCGCAAACCTCCAATTACAGCTAAGTCCTTTAGCAGACATGCTGCTCTGAATGAAACGGATTGTTCTGTAGACCAGGTATCAAGACGAAGAGGAAGTTAATACCACAATCTTTCATAAGAGTCACCGCCTAATAATATTCCCTTAACGGGACTTGGGCTCGATATTGTCGAATAAGCCTTCAGCGAGTAATTTCATGTCCGGTCGCACTGGAACACCTGCCTAGCTAAAGCATTTTGGCAGTTGAGAGAGAATGAGAGCGAGTTGTAATGGTTTCCTCCACATATTTGGCCTGACATTCTGACTGCAAATCTGAGGAAAAGTCTTGAGGCCTGCATTAGAAATGATTAGCCTTGGACATTTGAAAAGTCTGTGGTTATTTTTTTTTTGGTTTGTTTCTGTCGATTGTTTCACATTATGTGCACATTCTCCTCCATTTAGAAGAAAACAGCCTTTGCCCTCTTTGAAGACTGCTGGCTCAGATAAGTGTGTGAGGGAAAGTGTTGCATCTTTGTCTTCAGGCCCGTAGGCCATGTAGCTTTGTTCAGCATGCCCTCCGCTTCCTCCTTCATTTCCCAGACAGGGTACTGCTCCCCTCCGCCCAACTCCTGTCCTACATTCACACTCCAATCAACTCTCTCAATTACGACGGACTGTAAACGTGGCCTGAACCATCTGGTCGAAGGAAGTGTGTGTGGGGAGTATGCTGGCTGCCCCGGGGAGCTCTGAGGTTACCGAGTTCTACAGGCAGACTGTTAGAATTGGCTGCGTTCAAAAGTGCGCTTATAAAATGTGTGCTACATGGTGAAAAAGAGAGAATAATAGAGCTTCAGGCCTGAAAAGTGCATAAATTTCTGAGAGCCAACTCGAGAAGAAGAAAAAAAGAAGCTGCTCGAAACAGCTGTAAGGAGACGGCTGAGACAGGTGCGGATGCTAACAAGGAAAACTAGCTTCCAGCCAAAACGGAGCAAGACCTTATGTCATGCGCGTAATGGCCCAGGGGGGCACCATCGTCTGTTCGTGAATGGAGGACGCATGCCTACCTTTAAATGTCCTGACTGGCAGTTTGGGCTCTGAAAGGTATGAGCTTCTGTCCTGGCACATCAATTTACAGTCAAATTCACAAGTCGAAGAAATAGACTGCATCTACAGTACATCAGGTTAGGATAAGAGCTGCTGATGAAACAGACAGTGCAGGTCTCCCTCTTAGTTCAGACTGAGATTCTGACAGCAGTGTGTTTTGCAACCTTTGTGTCTGAGCTTAATATGGAAGTATGCTCTACTGGCGTGATAAGCAAACTAGATCCCTGGATGGAAGTCATACCAATCTCTACTGGGGTCCTATTACAGAGCCCGAGCTTTTTTTATTTTTTTCTTCAAATGTTCCAGGCGGACAGGTATACGGACAATGAGGTTATTCACAGTGGGCACATGGACTGCAGTGTAGCGGAACTAAGAAAATCCTGCCTCCCTGCAAGGCACGGGAGGAAATTAGACGGCAGACATAAACCCAATTTAACATGCCAGCCTGTGTGTTTACATGTGTATGCATGTGAATGCAAGTTTGTTCACACTCTAATTTGATTTTATTTAATTTTTTTTTTTTTTTTAAACTGACTACACTGCCCCAGGCAAGCGGAAATGAGAGTAAGCAGGACTCCCTATGTAACTGTACAGGCCTACTTGTCGAATGGCTAAATGCATGATCCACACGTAGGCAGTCAGTTGTCTGTGGGCTAAAATAACACATTACATGTCCTTGTTAGTCGACCTAGGGAGGCCATGTGACGGTCCAGTCCTCACTCCCGTAAATCAGGGCTAATTGCCAGTCCGTGGCTCTAGATCTCTTTGAAGTGCCCTGCTACGAGCAGAAGATAAGCTATTTTGACTGATGATTGTCAGTCGTGTCCTTGCAGTTCCGCAGGTGGGCAAATTCCAGACTCCCTCCGGTATGGGGTTGGCTGGGTTACGGGGTTAGTAGGCTGACACTCGGCATACATACCTTGCCAACAGATGCTAATTTAGTCTGGGGAGCTAGGTAAAGTAGAGCCGAGTACCAATGAAGAGCAGCACCGCCTTCCATTGGCTGCTGTTTGGCTTACTTGTAGTAGTTTACAGCTGCATTGTGTCCATTATCATTCATTTAACTCTTGCTTCACTCATTAGGCCAGTAGAAAGATAATTTTACCTGAAAACGAATTAAAACAGTAATTAAACAAGCTTTTAAAATGCCCTATAATGTATTAATAAAACTGTTAAATATTGCTTGGTGAATGTGATGGCTTTTGAGGCTTATAGCAGCAATTTCTTCTGAAAGGCTTGGGTGAATTATGAAAAAGAGAAAATTCAACGACAATGGCCCTACTGTGCTGTTTTATTAATAGAGCACTTTAATAAAAGACTAAAGGAGCCCAGAGATTTTTTTTTCCAAACCATAATGATAATTAATAGCTCTCTATGACCCTTGAATTAAATGTTTCGGGAGAGCCAATAATTTTATAATTGCAAAGCAATTACTGGACTTATATTGGAATTAGACATATGGCAAATGTATGTCGCATATACAGCTTTGAACACTGTAGCACATTATAAGCATGACCACTAATCTATAGGTATAAAGCACCTGCGCTCAGTGCACAGTGTATTTGTCCATGCAACTACGTGTTGCTATGCATCGGCAAGTATCCACAGGTGCTTAGACAATAACTGATCATTTGTAGAATCATCAGACATTTTTAGAAGCAAGGAGCAGATGTTCCTCCATTGTATCTTACGTCTGCTAAGGCTCCAGCTTTGAATAAGAGGCCTCTCTCAGACCCCTAATTGGGCAAAGCTTTCAGCACGTCACATAAACTTTCATTACTGGGGCCCCGTGGTCTGGGTGCAACCCACTTCTGAGCTCAATTAAAATCATTATGACTTTGAATTGGTCAAAGGATACAGGCCTGCAGTGGAAGTCCAGGGTAGAATCAGCCCAGGAGATTCGATTAGGAAAGGGATGGCTGGGAAACGCGATATGCTATAATATGCTCTTCCATTGCAAGGAGAAAGGGACATGCCCCATGAAGAATCGGACGATTCAGCATCGTAAATTACAATTATTTTCACCAGAAAGGTTTGAGCGAGCCACTTAGCATCTATCAGTCTGTCCATATGGTGAGGAGATTAGCAAGCAGCGTTTTTTATCCCTCCCTATCTCTGTCTGGGGCTGGGTTCTGGAGAAATTGCATTATAGTAGGTGAGGAGAAGACCCGGTTAAAGCCATGGGGAAGCAGCCATAGCTTTGACATCAATCACACTACTTCCTAAAGCTCCTGCCACCTTCCCTTCACTGTTTCGCTTCACAAGAGAGTGAAGAGCAAGAAGGGAGGGTTATGCTTTGTTTGGCTAACATAGTGGCCAGGGTCATGGCCCTTCTTCTTCTCACGTCCTTCCTCATCATCTCCCAGTGCAAGATGTCCCAGCCTTTGTTTGAAGAATTATTGTGTAAGCAAGTGGTTTTTTTGCTTTTCTCAGCTTCATGCAGGCCCAAGTTGTACGACCATGGAAATGTGTATGTGTGAGATGTCACATTTTAGAGGTGTCAAATGCTTCATTGATGAAGTAAATCATTAAAAAAGAAAAGTTTCTATTACGAAAAATAAAATACATAAAATAGTCCACTATTTAAACACTTTTCCATCCTCTTGGTGTGTCTGACAGGCTGATTACTGTTTGTGGCATTAATTTGATTGATTTGTACTGATTTGAAAAACAATCCACCATATATTGGACCAAATATTATCAGAGGTCCACATGTGACTGCAGAAGCAAAAGCAGATATGAAATCAATACGAAATCCTATTAGATATCTGGTTTAGTGGCTCAGAATGGCTCAGTGGTCTAATGTGCTACCACTATGGCCCGGGGCTCACAAGTTCGAATCCCAAACCATGTCGATTTGCCATCAGCAGCATCAGAGTCAGAGAGAGCCCAACTGGACGTGCTGTCTCCGGGTGGGTGGATGCCATTCTCTCCTGTAATCACTCTTAAAGCAGAGTTGGCCGGCTTAGAGGTCTGTTGGCTAGTGCGCTCCTCCGAGTGTGTCAGCTGCCCAATGATGCTTTATCAGTGGCAGTTTGAAAAGGTGTCAGTGGCTGGTTTTGCATGTACCAGCATGTAACATGTGTTATGTCCTTAGCCTTCTTGTGTCTGGAGCATTGCTATTGCTAGGGGAAGCTTTGAATGGGTGGGTTAATTGGCAGTCTGGGAAAAAGAGGGCTTATGGTCACCCTACATAAGAGGATGTTTGTTCACCCAACAAGTGTCAGTTGTTCATCATCACACCAAATGTAATTGCTCTTTGAAATAACACTTAATACATATTCATAGAACTACCATGTCTTTAAAGCCTTATGTTGGGTTTATAAGCCTTCGGTTAAAAGTATAACTAGTGTCATCTAGGTGTTCTCTTACCAGTGCAATGCATTTTAATGAGAACTGCACAACAATGGGGATCCCATTTGTGAAGCTGCATTGACTACAATGCTGAGGGTTATTGGAGACCTACTACTGAGTGTACAAGGCAGCGGCCAGGGTGTTACCGTGGAAACCAACATGGTTCTGATTTCATCTCAGTGTTCCTTTTGGCATTCCGTCACTTGCACAAAGGCCAGATGAAATTATTTCTTTATACATTTGTCAGGTTCTGTTGAAATTCCCATCAGTACTAGTGTTCGTTGCATGTCCAACTTGGACAACTAAAATATCCTAACAGGAAACACATTTTAGGATTTCTGGAAATTGCATTACATCTTGTTCTTTTGTGCAACATCCAGAATGCAGTTTGTCTGGTTCGAAGATGCCGCCAATGGTTTTCTGTGAGTGCTTTGGCTCGTTCCCTTGCATAGGTAATTACGTATGAAAAAAAGAACTTGATGGTGCTAGCTAAATCCCACTTGAGCGCCACAACACATGCTTGCACCACTTCCAGCGCCAATCCTTGCACCACTTCCAGTGCCAATCCTTGCACCAGGTTTTGTAATCTGTGATCAGTCAAGGCATCCAAGTCTTAATTCAATCCCAGCCAGACTCAACTGGCATCTTGTCTTTTTTTTCCAGACTCGTATAGCCAGGAAATATTAAGTATTAAAATAGTAGAGAATTGCTAGTGCTGTGGAAGTGCCTTTTGAGAGGATCCAGGACACAAAATGTGTCTCCATGAAAACAGTCTCTGGAGTAACTCTTTCAGAGTAAAAAAGAAAAGGGGAAAGAAGTGACAGCTAAATATGGTGGAAAACCTCGGAAGCTTTTCAGTTATGAGTTTTGCAGTGGGAAAAAAATCAGCCTGTATGTCTCGTGTCTGGTATACGTCCAGTAATACATACACACACACTCCCATTCAAACACAGTGCTGTCTCACTCTCTAATATGACCAGAAACCAACCCTGAGGCCTCCAGACATTCCTCCGGTAGATCCCAGAAGCCTGCATGTGGTTTCTGGAGCAGAACCACTGAGAGGGAATAAGCAACCTGTTGTCAGCTGATATTCCTATAAAATCAACCCCGGCCCCCTCCAGGATAAAGCATGGCTTGTTTTTATTTATCTTCCCTCTCTTGTAACAGGATAATGAGACTGTTAGAACAATAAAAAGATCTACGGCCCATGTGCCGACTAAAAAAAGTGCCTGGAGCTGCCAGTTATCACAAGCATTTTTCACAGCCTGACTGCTGTGAATTAAAGGGGTCATGCATTTATGCAAGTCATCTGATGGAAAGTTGACTGCTTCCAGTACAGATGTCTACCTGAGGCCGAACAGATGTTACTTTAAATATGCATACAGGGAGTCAGCATCCAACTATTTAAACTATACAGTCTTGGCCACAAGTCTTGAAAAACAGGGGTATTCCAAAGTAGTTCATGGGAAATGGTAGTAGGCTATAAAAGCCTTAGGCAGTAAGCATGCATTGAAAGCATCAATACAGACTTACGACAACAATGCACAGAAAAGCAACATGTAGAATGTGTAGAAGTAGAATGGGCCTTTTCCTAGTTTATTCATGTACATGTTGGGGCACTTTTAGTAAATATCAGATGAGATACTCCCCTTGCCAGCTGGATCCACCTGTGTCCTGTTTGTAGGCATTCTCAACTCAGATTTCTTTTTTGGCTCAGATCAGATTTTCACCTTGAAATGACCTGCATGAACCACATGTGTCATGAAGAACATCAAACAAACTAACAAGCAGCACAAGTCTTCATTGCAAAGATAATTGTCCCTGAATAGCTCTCAGCTGTTTGCTATTATTAATACAGGAAGGCGACAAAGGTCAGATGCATTGTTTTCGCAGTGTCTCCTGGCAATAACTTCAAGTAAGGTGCTTCAGTCATATTAGTACGGAATGATCCACATCCAAAGTGGGGAAAAAACATGTGAATTCCTATCTGACTTCCTGTCCTATCTGATGATCTCGGTAGATACAGTCATATGGCCTCAGATCTGACATTTATTTTGGTCTCCAAATGTTCCCCACAAGCAAACATATTCTTTCTCAAAAATTCCACCTCTATCCTGTTTTGCAGTCCAGCCCTTTAGTCACTGATTCCACCTGTGTCTTGTTTGTAGTCCTTTAGTCACTTATTTCAACTGTGTCTTGTTTGTAGTTCAGCCCTTTAGTCACTGATACCAGCTGTCTTGTTTGTAGTTCTGCCCTTTAGTCAATGATTTTACCTATGTCTTGTTTATAGTTCTGCCCTTTAGTCAATGATTCCACCTGTGTCTTGTTTGTGGTCCAGTGCTATACTCATGGATTCTACCTGTGTCTTGTTTGTAGTTCTGCTCTTTAGCCACTGATTTCACCTGATTTTCCTGCTCAGTTTTAGCAGAGTTTAGTCTCTTTGTGTTTCTGGTTCCCAGCATTTTTCCAAAGATATGACTTGTGTGTCCTCCCGATACTAGTCACTTTAACTGTTGAAAATACTATATACTATTTACTATATACTATATGCATATTAATTATGTACATTCTATGTCCATCTTTTTCTTTGAATGAATCCTTATACTCAAATAAACACACTCTCACACACACATATACACATACAGAGCATAGGGTTTAACACAACTACTAATTATAAATCTGTTTGTTTACCTGTTCAGTGTTCAGCTTCGTGCATCAGTAGGAGAGCTTTTTGGTGCGCTCTCTCTCTCTCTTCCTCTCTCTCTCTCTCTCATACATACATACATTATCTGTAAGCCTGAAGTTCTGGAGTCACTTCAACTTTTCCTTCACTTCCCACAGTTAACTTATGGACACAGTCAACACCTCCTGAGGAAATACTGTATCATTAATTCATACATGAGTGACAAAGTTCATGGAGTTGCCATGGTGATGTCTGAACATGGCCTGAACAGGGCAAACCGAACGCCCATGATGAGAGTCTTAGACTCAGAGCATTAATACAGTTTTCTCACCACGGGCCTTGAGCCGTTTAAAGAGCCGTGTACATACATCCAGAGCAAAAAGACGTGGGTGCACTTGAGAAAGTGGCGGCAGCTTGGCCTGCAGGTAGTGTTACAAAGACACAGGTACAAAGCCTAATTCACACTTACCTCACACATCTACTGCCATATGCTTGTACCATATGGCTGTAAAGTAAATATGAGACTGGACCAAATTACCTAGCACAAACACCTCCGTCCTACTCTTTCTCTGGCCAAAGTCTGAGAGGTGCTTGTGAAAAATGATGCCTTTATGAGCTGTCCAAACTATTACACATATAAGTTCCTAGCCTACAGTTTGCACATGGATGTCCCTGTAAGTCATATTTACAAGAGCAACCCAATTTAACATCTGAATTTCTGACTTGTTACTAACCTTCAGCCTCAAAGCAGTGAAAATGACAGTTTCAGTGATAAATGGTACATCAGATGATTAGTCCACAAATGTTAGTTGTTTGACCTAATACATCTGTATATTTGTTTCCCATATGAGGCAGCCTGTTCTCAAGATGAATTTGTACATATGAAACTATGAATCTACTTAAATCTGCTGTATATCTTGCATTTTTGGGGATACATTTTTATTAGATTTTGTTATATGTAAAATCTAATATATGTTTTTTTTAGATTGATGATGTATAGATTTTAAATATATGATATTTATTAGAACATTAGGAATTCCATTATACTCAACTTGCAGATATAGCAATATATGTGAAATATATGTTGACATAGTTAAAATTAAGTTAACATTTATATGAGACATATATTTCAACCATATATCA